>NC_044996.1:85392883-85592338 GCF_008728515.1 Papio anubis | reverse complement strand
ATTGACTAGTCATAAGTAGAAAGCTGAAACTGGATCCTTTCCTTACTTCTTATACGAAAATTAATTCAAGATGGATTAGAGACTTAAATGTTAGACCTAATACCATAAAAACCCTAGAAGAAAACCTAGGTAATACCGTTCAGGACATAGGCATGGGCAAGGACTTCATGTCTAAAACACCAAAAGCAATGGCAACAAAAGTCAAATTGACAAATGAGATCTAATTAAACTAAAGAGATTCTGCACAGCAAAAGACACTACCATCAGAGTGAACAGGTAACCTACAGAATGGGAGAAAATTTTTGCAATCTACTCATCTGACAAAGGGCTAATATCCAGAACCTACAAAGAACTCAAACAAATTTACAAGAAAAAAACAAACAACCCCATCAAAAAGTGGGCAAAGGATATGAACAGACATTTCCCAAAAGAAGACATTCATACAGCCAAAAGACACATGAAAAAATGCTCATCATCACTGGCCATCAGAGAAATGCAAATCAAAACCACAATGTGATACCATCTCACACCAGTTAGAATGGCAATCATTAAAAAGTCAAGAAACAACAGGTGCTGGAGGGGATATGGAGAAATAGGAACACTTTTACACTGTTGGTGGGATTGTAAACTAGTTCAACCATTATGGAAAACAGTATGGCGATTCCTCAAGGATCTAGAACTAGAAGTACCATATGACCCAGCCATCCCATTACTGGGTATATACCCAAAGGATCATAAATCATGCTGCTATAAAGGCACATGCACACGTATGTTTATTGTGGCACTATTCACACTAGCAAAGACTTGGAATCAACCCAAATATCCATCAGTGACAGACTGGATGAAGAAAATGTGGCACATATACACCATGGAATACTATGCAGCCATAAAAAAGGATGAGTTTGTGTCTTTTGTAGGGACATGGATGCAGCTGGAAACCATCATTCTTAGCAAACTATCGCAAGAACAGAAAACCAAACACCGCATGTTCTCACTCATAGGTGGGAACTGAACAATGAGATCACTTGGACTCGGGAAGGGGAACATCATACACCGCGGCCTATCATGGGGAGGGGGGAGAGGAGAGGGATTGCATTTGGAGTTATATCTGATGTAAATGATGAGTTGATGGGTGCTGACAAGTTGATGGGTGCAGCACGCCATCATGACACAAGTATACATATGTAACAAACCTGCATGTTATCCACATGTACCCTAGAACTTAAAGTACAATAAAAAAAAATTGGTATATCTATACAATGGAATTCTATACAACAATGAGAATGACTGAATTATTGTTATACACCACAACATGGATAGATGAATCTCACAAACATAATGTTCAATAAAAGAAGTCAGACAAAAAAAGTACAGATTATAAGATTTCACTTTTATAAAGTTCAAAACCAGGCAATACTGGCTTATGATGTTAGAAGTTAGGATGTTTCTTTCTGGTAGTGAATGAGAAGAAACATGAAGCGGCTTCTAAGTTGCGGATTATTTTCTGTTTCTCAATCGGGGTGGTGGTTACAAGGTATGTTAAGTTTGTGAAAATCTGTCTAGCTATACACCTCTTATTTGTGAACTTTTCTGTATATTTACAATAATATATACATATACATATATTTACATATATACACATTTATATAAAACATGCATTTATATATTTACATATATGAATATTATAATAAAAATTTTACTTTAAAAGAAAGACCTTCAGTAGAACTTCAAGTTAGAAAGCAGGAGGAAAGATGAAGGGTCCAGATCAGGGGTCAGCAATCTATATCCCAAGGGCCAAATCTTGCCTGTGTTTGCAAAGAAAGTTTTATTAGAAGAATTAGAAGACAACCACATTTTTTACTTTTTATATTGTCTAAGGTGGCTTTTTCTCTACAATTACAAAGGTGAGTAGTTTTGACAGATACCCTATGGCCCACAAAACCTAAAATATTTACTATCTGGCCTTTTACAGAAAACGTTTGCCAAACTCTGCTCTAGATGATTTTTACCTTGAATCCAACGTCTTTTAACAGTTAAAACCTTCATCATATTTCACCATAATAACTTTCTAACTGGGCTCTCTGCTTCCACTCTTGTCCCTTACAGCATGTTCTCAATATAGCAGGAAAGAGTAGGTGGGACACTTTTGCTTCTTTGTAGGATGTAATAAGTGTCAGAAGCCCAAGGATTTGCTGCAAAACTAGAAAAAGCTGGATACATTACAAAAATCCAACTTATAAAGATATGATAAGGATGTGGGAGGTATGGAAACAAAAAAGACTATGTAAATTGGAATTCCACAGTGAGAAGAGCATTTCAGAGGTGAACTAGTGATTGTGGGCCATTTCTTTCCTGGAGACATTTGTGGATTATATATTTGAATTGAATATTAGGCTTGGCTCACACAGAGGTACTCTGAGGAACAAGTGAGATTTTCATTGGTCATGTGAGGTGATATGTAAGAGTAGAAATTTGGAGTGCTCCAAATGCAAGGCCAATTTCCTCCATAAGACATTTGCTGAGACCAGGGGCTATACATGGCAACTGAGGGAGCTAGGCTGAGGACTTCTAAAGTAAGAGGAAAAATCTGGTCACACTAGTTGGAGGAAATTTGATGCAAAACAACAAAACAAGTCTCCCTCTTTTAGTTATTTGCCATAACTTTTCCAGAAGTAGATGTACACAAATACAGTCAATTTATTTTTTTGTTGAATGTGCCAAGGTAATTCAATGGAAAAAGAGTAGTTTGTATACATTGTAATAGGTCACTGTGTGCTTAGCCTTGTTAAGTATTTTGAATAGAGCTTCTGATTACCACCACCATTTTTTTTTCTGCTCCTCTCATAGCAAGCATCAGTGCCCTCAGAGAGAAGAGAGAAGGGTCAGAGAAACTAATTCACTCTTTAAATGTCAGATATTTCAAGAGTTATAGTCCCTGGTGGACAAATGTATATTTATCATTCATTTATAATTTATCAAGAGGTCCTAGGTGAGGAGAACTGGCCTTTTAATAATCATATTAGTGGCTTACTGTGGGCAGTTTTTGCATACATTGCAGCTGAATCACTTCTTGTAACCTATCTCCTCTGTTAGCTTCCCCCAAACATTGGAGAAAATGAAGGTAAACAAGTTTTCTTCTCTGTGGATAAAAATTGGTTTGGAAAAATGACTTCTAAATATGAATGAATCTGACTAATAGCAGCAGATTCTGACTAATAGCAGAAGTTAGGAACCAAGGCAGCTTCTTTCTCCCACCCATATCTCTATCTTTGTCTCTAGCTCAGCTCTAGCTCTAGTTCTAGCTCTAGCTCTACCTCTTTCTCCCTCTCTCTATATATCTATCTCTATCTCTCTATCATCTATCTATCTGTCTATCTATCTATCTCCCGTTATTCCTGCTCATCATCCTCAGATAGGAGAGGTTGAGAAAATTCAATCCATATGTGATATGACATACCTAGCAATGGAAAGTATCCACTAAATCCTTTCTGCTGGTGGCAGCTCATTTTCAAGCTAATATATGAACAGGTGAAACAAAACAATTTGGCTCAGGCCCGTAATCCCAGCATTTTGGGAGGCCAAAGTGGGAGGATTGCTTGAAACAAGCCTGGGCAACATAATGAAACTCTGCCTCCTCAAAACAACTTATGAGCAGATCCTCATTATATTTAAGGGGCTGCCTATGAAAACCCTACCTATGACCCCTGACTATGTGTTAATATCTGGCAGGCAGAGTGAGGCACCAGACAATTAGGAGGAGGAGGATGAAGGAGGGGCAAATATTTGCATTCTGTAATTATAGATACATACGTGTTTGGAACAACAGAATTAACATAAAAGGGAGAGGGCAAAATGGCAGACTAGAAGTAGCCCATGTGTGTGGTTTTCACAGAAAGGAAACAAAAGGGCTAGTGAACACCTACTCTAAAGGTTGATAATCTAGGAAACCACACCAGGATCCATCAAGGCAGCAGGGGGACACAGAGAGCAGAAAGGACCAAAGCTGGGCATCAGCCTGTCTGGGTCCCATGTGGAGCCAGGAGAGTGAGAGCCCCCTGAGGGATTCATACTCTCCATAGAGGCTTGTTCAAGAAAGGAAATGAGAGAATCCCCCTGGCCCCCACATAACAACACACCCCCACCACTGCGCTTCTAGAGTGAGGCAAAGAGCCATCTGGACATTCTGCAGGAGCAACTCTTAAGTCTAACAGGACATCTACAAGCCTTGGGCACTGAAGCAGACCAGCACTGATGCCATAACCACAATAGAAGCCACAGTTGCAGTGCCTGGGAGCAGAAAGATTGCTCCACCTTCCCTGCCCTTCACTGGATGGGGCTTGGCACCAACTTCCAGCCAGTGGTCCCACTTCTGCCTGAACTCAGTCAGCAGCTGCAGCCTTCTGGTGTCCCAGGAAGCACTCAAATGGCAGGCAGGGCATGTGACCTCACACACCCCTGTCACTGATAGCTAGGTGAGCAATGCCTGCAAAAGCTTCCAGCACAGTGGTCTTGTTTCTGTCTGAACTCACCCAGTGGATGCGGCGTCCTCTTTTCTCATGGAGCACCCAGATGGCAGAGGATGTGACTCCCCCTACGCTTGCAATGCGTAGCCAGGCGGAAAATGTTTGCTAGAACTTCCAACCCAGCAGTCTTGCTTCTGTGTGAACTCAGAGGATGCAGCTTCTTTTTGTCCCCAGGAACCGCCAGGCAGCAGGACAGGAAACCCTGCCTATCCCTGTTGCTGATAGCTGGGTAGGCAATGCCTACTAGAGTTTCCAGCCCTCTTTTACCTGAACTCTGCTGGCGGGTGCAACCTCCTGTTCTCCCAGGAAACACACAGAGGGCAGGACAGGTGACCCCACCAAACCCTGTCAATGGTGGCGAGGCAGTCAATGCCTGCTAGAGGTCTGGCCCAGCTGTCCAGCTTTTCTCTTAACCAGAAGACGCAGCCTCCTGTTGTCCCAGGAAACACTCTGATGGCAGAGTGGGTGACTCCACCCATCCATGCCTCTTGTAGCCAGGCAAGCCATGCTTGCTAGAGCTTCCAACCCATCAGTCCTAATTCTGACTGAATTTGCTGAGGAGTGTAGCCTTCTCTTGCCCTGGAAACATCTGGATGGCAGGATGAGAGACCCCACCAATCCCTGCCACTGATAACCAGGTGAGCAAGGATTGCTAGCGCTTCATTACCCCAGCAGTCCCACTTCTGACTAAACTCAGCTGGCGGGCACAGCCTCCTGTTGTCCTGAAAAGTACCTGGACAGCATATTGTGTGACCCCCTTTACCCCCACTACTGGTAGCCAGGTGGGCAATGCTTACTAGAGATTCCAGCACATTAGATCTACTTCTGTGTAAACTCGGTCAGAGAGAACTGCCTGCTGTCATTTCCAAGACACATAGTCATGAGATTCTCCAAGGTCAAAATGAAAGAAAAAATGTTGAGGGCAGCTAGAAAGAAAGGTTAGATCACATACAAGGGGAACCCCATCAGGCAAAGAGTGGATGTTTCAGTACAAACCTTACAAACTAGAAGAGATTGGGGGGCCTATATTTGGCATGTGTAAAGAAGAGAAATTCCAAACAAAAATTTTATATGCAGCCAAACTAAACTTTATGGGTGAAAAAGAAATGAGATCTTTTTCAGACAAATAGATGCTAAGGGAATTCGTTACCACCAGACCTGTCTTACAAGAGATATTTAAGGGAGTTCTAAATATGTAAAGAAAAGAGTGTTGGGATCTAATTAAACTAAAGAGCTTCTGCACAGCAAAAGAAACTACCATCAGAGTGAACAGGCAACCTACAGAATGGGAGAAAATTTTTGCGATCTACTCATCAGACAAAGGGCTAATATCCAGAACCTACAAAGAACTCAAACAAATTTACAAGAAAAAAACCAAACAACCCCATCAAAAAGTGGGCAAAGGATATGAACAGACATTTCTCAAAAGAAGACATGCATACAGCCAACAGGCACATGAAAAAATGCTCATCATCACTGGTCAGCAGAGAAATGCAAATCAAAACCACAATGAGATACCATCTCACACCAGTTAGAATGGCAATCATTAAAAAGTCAGGAAACAACAGGTGCTGGAGAGGATGTGGAGAAATAGGAACACTTTTACACTGTTGGTGGGATTGTAAACTAGTTCAACCATGGTGGAAAACAGTATGGCGATTCCTCAAGGATCTAGAACTAGAAATACCATATGACCCAGCCATCCCATTACTGGGTATATACCCAAAGGATTATAAATCATGCTGCTATAAAGACACATGCACACGTATGTTTATTGCAGCACTATTCACAATAGCAAAGACTTGGAATCAATCCAAATGTTCATCAGTGACAGACTGGATCAAGAAAATGTGGCACATATACACCATGGAATACTATGCAGTCATAAAAAGGATGAGTTCCTGTCCTTTGTAGGGACATGGATGCAGCTGGAAACCATCATTCTCAGCAAACTATGG
This sequence comes from Papio anubis, assembly GCF_008728515.1. NCBI lineage: Eukaryota > Metazoa > Chordata > Mammalia > Primates > Cercopithecidae > Papio > Papio anubis. Next base: position 85,585,857 of record NC_044996.1, on the reverse strand, counting down.
CAAGAACAGAAAACGAAATATCACATGTTCTCACTCATAGATGGGAATTGAACAGTGAGATCACTTGGACTCTGGAAGGGGAACATCACACACTGGGGCCTATTATCAGGAGGGAGGAGTGGGAGGGATGACATTGGGAGTTATACCTGATGTAGATGACGAGTTGATGGGTGCTGACGAGTTGATGGGTGCAGCACACCAACATGGCACAAGTGTACATATGTAACAAACCTGCACTTTGTGCACATGTACCCAAGAACGTAAAGTATAATAAAAAAAAAAAAAAAGAAAAAAGAAAAGAAAAGAAAAGACTGTTACCAGCCATCATAAAAACATACTTAAGTACATAGATGTGTTAGGCTGCTCCTGTATTCAAAAAAAAAAAAAAAAAAGAAAAGAAAAGAAAAGAAAATGAGACTGGATAATTTGTAAGAAAGAAGTTCAATTGGCTCACGTTTCTGCAGGCGGTATGGGAACATAGCAGCTTCTGTTTCAGGCGAGGCCTCAGGAAGCTTCCAATCATGGCAGAAGCAAAGGGGGAGCAGTCACGTCTCATGACAGAAGCAGAAGCAAGAGTGAGAGCAGGTGAGGTGCCACACTTTCAAACAGCCAGATCTCACCAGAACTCACTCACTATCACGAAGACAGCACTAAGGGGATGCTGCTAAACCGTTCATGAAAAACTCACCCTCATGATCCAGTTACCTCTCTCCAGGCCCCATTTCCAACATTGGGGGTTACAGTTCAATGTGATATCTGGGCAAGGATACACATCTAAACGATATCATTCCTCTGCTGGCACCTCCCAAATCTCATGTCCTATTCACATTGCAACACATGCCACAGTCAGTCTCACAGTCTTTCTTTCTTTTTTTTTTTTTTTTTTTTTTTGGAGAGAGGGTCTGCTCTGTCACCCAAGCTGGAGTGCTGTGGTGAGATCTCAGTTCACTGCAACCTCCACCTACCAGGTTCAAGTGATTGTGCCTCAGCCTCCCAAGTAGCTGGGATTACAGGTTAGTGCTGCCATGCCTGGTTAATTTTATTTTATTTTATTTTGTATTTTTAGTAGGTGGAGTTTCCCCATGTTGGCCAGGCTTGTCTCAAAGCCCTGATCTCAAGTAATCTGCCTGTCTTGGTCTCCCAAAGTGCTGGGATTACAGGCATGAGCCACTGCACCTGGCAGTGTCACAAAGTCTTAACTCATGCCTACATTAACTCAAACATTTGAAGTCCAAAGTGTGATCTGAGACAAGGTAAGTCCCTTCCACCTACATACATATAAAATTAAAAACAAGCTACTAACTTAGAATATACAATGGGTATACCTTTATTGGGTAAATACCCCCCTTCCAAAAGAGAGAAATTGGCCAAAAGAAATGGGCTACAGACCTCATGCAAACTGAAAACCCAGCAGGGCAGTCATTAAGTCTTAAAGCTCCAAAATCATCTCCTTTGACTCCATGTCCCCCATCCAGGGCACACTGCTGCAAGGGATGGGCTCCCAAGGCCTTCGGCAGCTCTGCCTCTGTGGTTGTGTAGGGTGCCACCCCTGAAGCAGTTCTCATGGGGTGGCGTTGAGTGCCTGTGACTTCTCCACTTGCAGGGTCCAAGCTGCTGGTGGATCTACTCGAGGATGGTGACCCTCTTCCCACAGCTCCACTAGACAGTACCCCAATGGAAATGCTGAGTAAGAGCTAGAAACCCTCATTTCTGCAGCACTGCTCTAGTAAAGGTTATCTGTGAAGGCTCTGCCCCCACAGCATTCTTCTGCCTGCACACCCAGGATTTTCCACACATTCTTTGAAATCTAGGCAGAGGCTCCTAAGCCTCAACTCTTGTACCCTGTGCACCCACAGGTTTAACACCATGTGGATGTCACCAAGGCTAAAGGCTGACACCCTATGGGACTGCAGACCAAGCTGTACCTGGATTCATTTGAGCAGAGGCTGGAGTCCAAGTAGCTGGCATGCATGGAGCAGTGTCTCAAGGATGCACAGGGAAGTAAAGGCCTGAGCCTAGCCCACTAAATGATTCTTCCTTCCTAGGCCTCAGGGCCTGTTATGGGAGGGGCTGCCAGGAAGATCTCTGAAATGCCTTCAAGACCTCTTCCCCATTGTCTTAGCTATCAACACTTGGCTTTTTAGTTGTGCAAATCTTGGTAGCAAGTGGTTGCTTCACAGCCTGCTTGGCTTCCTGTCCCCCAGAAAGCAATTTCTCTCTCTACCACATGGCCAGGCTGCAAAATTTCTGAGCTATTATATGCTGCTTCCCTTTTAAATATAAATTCCAAATTCAGTTTATTCCTTTGCTCCCATATCTGAGCATAGGCTGGTAGAAGCAACCAGGCCACATCTTGAACACTTTGCTGCTTAGAACTTTCTTCCACCAGATGCCCTAGGTCACCACTCTCAACTTCAATTTTCCATATATTCTTAGGGCATGGACACAATCCAGCCAAGTTCTTTTCTAAGGTATAACAAGAATTTTGCTCCAGTTCCCAGTAAGATTTTTATTTCCATCTGAGACCTCATCAGCCATATTTCATGGTCTGTATTGTTATCCACATTTTGGTCACAATCATGTAACCAGTTTCTAAGAAGTTTCAAACTTCCCCTTATCTTTCTATCTTCTTCTGAAACCTCCGAACATTTTGAATCTCTGCCTATTACCCAGTTCCAAAGCTGTATCCACATTTTCAGACATCTTTATAACAATACCCCACCAATTTTCTGTTAGACCATTCTTGCATTGCTATAAATAAATACCTGAGACTGGATAATTTATTTTTAAAAAGATATTTAATTGGCTCAAAATTTTGCTGTATAGGAAACATAGTGGCACTGGCTTCCAGAAAGGCCTACAGAAGCTTACAATCATGGCAGAAGGCAAAGGGGGAGCAATCACATCACATGCCAAAAGCAGGAACAAGAGAAAGAGTGAATGAGATTTCACACTTTTAATCAGCAAGATATCATCAGAACATACTCACCCAAAAAACAGCAACTTCAAAGATTGAAGGAACATCAGCCCACTCAGATGAGAAAGGACCAGCACAAGAGTTCTAGCAACTGAAAAAGCTAGAGTGACTGCTAGCCTCCAAATGGCCACGATAGTTTCCCAGCAATGGTGTCAGTGCCACAGTGCCAAGTGGATGGTATTAAACCATTGATAAAAAATTTGCTCCCATGATCCAATCACTTCTAACCCAGCCCCACCTCCCACATTGGGGATCACAGGTCAATATAAGATTTGGGTGGGGGCACACATCTAAACTATGTCAATAGACTATTGACAATATAAGGCAGTCACACAATCAAGTCTGCATGACAACCAGCTAACAACAGAAAGACAAGATCAAATCCATACATATCAATTCTAGCCTTGAGTATAAATGGGCTAAATTCTCCAACTAAAAGACAGAGCATGGCAAGTTTGAAAAAGAAGCAAGACCTAATGATGTCTTGTCTTCATAGGACCTATTTCACTGCAATGACACTCATAGGCTTAAAGTAAAAGGATGAAGAAAAGTCTACTGAGCAAACAGAAATCAGAAAAAGGAAGAGTTTGCTATTCTAATTTCAGACAAAAAGACTTCAAACCAGTAATGATTGAAGAAGATAAAAAAGATCGTTACATAATGGTAAAGGGCACAATGCAACATGAAGATGTAACTAACTCAAATATACATGAACCCAACCCAGGAGCACCCTGATTCACACAAGAAGTTCTCAGTGACCTAGGAACAGACTTAGATAACCACACAATAATAGTGGGAGACTTTAACACCACACTGACAGTAATAAACAGATCATTGAGGCAGAAAACTAGCAAAGATATTTGGGAGCCGAACTTAACACTTGACCAAATGGGTTTAACCGATATCTACAGAACACTCCACACAAAAACAAGAGAATATACATTTTTTCTCATCTGCACATGGCACGTGCTCTAAAATCAACCACTCTGTTGGCCTTAAAACAGTCCTCAAGAAATTCAAAAACTGAAATCATACCAACCACATTCTCGGACCACAGCACAATAAAAATAGAAATTAATACTAAGAAAATCACTTTTGACAGATTTTAGTTTTGACATAATTTTGACCATACAATTACAAGGAAATTGAACAACCAGTTCTGGAATTACATTTGAGTAAACAATAAAATTAAACAAACTAAGAAATGCTTTGAAGCTAATGTGAACAAACATACAGCATACTCTGCAGAATCTCTGGGACACAACTAAAGCAGTGTTAAGATGGAAGTTTATAATGTTAATCACCCACATCAAATAGTTTTAAAGATCTAAAACGAACAGTGTGACATTATATCTAAAGGAACTAGAGAATCAAGAGCACACCAACCCCAAAACTAACAGAAGACAAGAAATAACCAAAAAACAGAGCAGAACTAAAGGAAATAGAGATTTAAAAAAAATCAGTGAATCCAGGAGTTTGTTCTTTGAAATAATTAATAAGATTGATTGCTAGATCACTAGCTAGACTAACAAAGAAATAAAAGAAAGAAGATATGAATAAACACAATCAGAAATGACAAAGGGAACATTACATCTGACCCCATAGAAATACAAAAACCTCTCAGAGACTACTATGAACATCTCTATGCACACAAACTAGAAAATGTAGATGAAATGGATAAATTCCTGGAAACCTACAACCTCCCAAGGTTGAACCAGGAAGAAATGGAAACCTTGTATAGAACAATACTGAGTTCCATAAAAAGTCCATTAACCAGAAGAAGTTCATGACAAGATGAATTCACAATGGAGTTCCACTAGATATATAAAGAAGAGCTGATACCATTCCTACTGAAACTGTTTTGAAAAATTGAGATGAAGGGACTCTTCCTTAACTCATTCTATGAGGTCAGCCTCATCATGATACCAAAACCTTGCAGAGACAACCCCCCCTCCCCGCACAAAGGAAAAAAAAATACTTCAGGCAAATATCTTTAATGAACATAGAAGATATAAAAATATAAAAATCTTCAACAGAATACTAGAAAATTGAATCCAGCAGCACATCAAAACGCCAATCTGCCACAATGAAGTAGACTTTATTCTGAGGATGAAGGTTGGTTCAACATATGCAAATCAACAAATGTGATTTATCAAATAAATAGAACTAAAAATGATAAGCACATGATCATCTCAATACACGCAGAAAATGCTTTTGATAAAATTCAACATCCCTTTATGTTAAAAACCCTCAACAATTTAGGCATCAAGGAAACATATCACAAAATGATAAGAGCCTTCTATTACAAACCCACAGCCAACTCCACTGGAAGTATTTCCCCTTGAGAACAGGAACAAGACAAAGATGCCCCTCTCAGCACTCCTATTCAACATAGCACTGGAAGTCCTAGCCAGACCAATTAAGCAGAGACAGAAAGAAAAGGCATTAAAATAACCTTTTAATTGCTATTCCAACTATCTCTCTTCAGAGACAATGTGATTATATTCCTAGAAAACCCTAAATATCTGCCCCAAAGTTCCTAGATTGGATAAAGAACTTCAGGTAAGTGTCAGAATACAAAATGAATGCACAAAAAATCAGTAGCATTTCTACACACTAGGAATGAGCAAACTGACAGCCAAATCAAGAACACAATCCATTCAAAATAGTCACAAAAAGCATAAAATACCTAGAAATACAGCTAACCAGGGAAGTAAATGGTCTCTACAATGAGAATTATAAAACACTGTTCAAGTAACTCAAAGATGATATTAACAAATAGATAAACATTCCATGCTCATAGATAAGAAGAATTAATATTGTTAAAATGGCCATAGTGCCCAAAGCAATTTACAGACTCATTGCTATCCCTGTCAAACTACCAATGACATTCTCCACATAATTAGAAAAATAAAACTATTTTAAAATTCATATGGAACCAAAAAAGAGCTCAGGTATCCAAGGTAATCCTAAGTGAGAAGAACAAAACTAGAGGCATCACGTTACCCAACTACAAACTATACTACAAGACTACAGAAATAAAAACAGCATTGTACTTGTACAAAAACAGGTATACAGACCAATGAAACAGAATAGAGAGCAAGAAAATAAAGCCACACACCTACAACCATCTGATCTTCAACAAAGTTGACAAAAACAAGCAACGGAGAAAGGACTCCCTATTTAATAAATGTTCCATGGTAACTGGCTAGCCATATGGAGATTAAAGCAGTACCCCTTCCTTACACCATATACAAAAATCAACTCAAGATAAAACACAGACTTAAATGTAAAACATAAAACTATAAATTCTGGAAGAGAAACTATGAAATATCATTTTGGACATAGGCCCTGACAAAGATTTCATGATGAAGTTGCCAAAAGCAATTGCAACAAAAACAAAAATTGACAAATGAGACCTAATTACATTAAAGAGATTTGCAAAGCAAAATAAACTATCAAAAGATTGAGCAGATAACCTACATAATGGGAAAAAATATTTGTAAACTATGCATCTGACAAAAGTTTACTATCCAGAATATATAAGAAACTTAAGCAAAAAAGCAAACGATCTCACTAAAAAGTGGGCAAAGAACATGAACAGACACTTTCCAAAAAAAAGACATATACATGACCAACAAGCATATGGAAAACTGCTCAACATCACTAGCCATTCAAGAAAGGCAAATTAAACCACAATAAGACATCATCTCATGACAGTCAGAAAGTCTATTATTAAAAAACAGCAGATGCTTGTGAGGTTGCAGAGAAAAAGGAATGCTGCTGTTGGAAAAGTAAATCAGTTTAGCCACTGTGGAAAGCAGCACAGTGAATTTAAAACAGAAGTATGATTCAATTCAGCAATCCCATTATTGGTTGTATATCCAGTGAAATGTAAATCATTCTACCATAAAGACACATGCTGAAGTTGCTTATCAGCTTAAGGAGATTTTGGTCTGAGACTATGGGGTTTTCTAAATATACAATCATTCCATCTGCAAACAGAGACAGTTTGACTTCCTCTCTTTCTATTTGAATACTATTTATTTCCTTCTCTTGCCTGAATGCCCTGGCCAGAACTTCCAATACTATGTTGAATAGGAGTGGCGAGAGAGGGCATCCTTGTATTGTGCTGATTCTCAAAGGGAATGCTTCCAGCTTTTGCCCATTCAGTATGATGTTGGCTGTGGGTTTGTCATAAATAGCTCTTATTATTTTGAGATATATTCCAACAATACCTAGTTGATTGAGAGTTTTTAGCATAAAGGGGTGTTGAATTTTATCGAAGGCCTTCAGAAGGAATGGTACCATCTCCTCTTTGTACCTCTAGTAGAATTCGATGGTGAATCCATCTTGTCCTGGGCTTCTTTTTGTTGGTAGGCTATTAATTACCGCCCAATCTTGGAATGTGTTATTGGTCTATTCAGGGATTATACTTCTTTCTGGTTTAGTCTTGGGAGGGCATATGTGTCCAGAAATTTATCAATTTCTTCTAGATTTTCTAGTTTATTTTCATAGAGGTGTTCATAGTATTCTGATGGTATTTTGTATTTCTGTGGCATCAGTGATGATATCCTCCTTATCATTTTTATTGTGTCCTGTTGGGAACAAGCCCTCCAAAATCTGTCCATAAACTGGCCCCAAAGCTGGCCATAAACAAAGTCTCTGCAGCACTGTGACGTGTTCATGATGGCCATAACGTCCACACTGAAAGATTGTGGGTTTACCAGAATGAGGGCAAGGTTCACCTGGCCCGCCCAGGGCAGAAAACCGCTTAAAGGCATTCTTAAGCCACAAACAATAGTACAATCAATCTGTGCCTTAAGGACATGTTCCTGCTGCAGTTAACTAGCCCAACCTCTTCCTTTAATTTGGCCCATTCCTTTGTTTCCCACAAGGGATACTTTTAGTTAATTTAATATCTATAGAAACAATGCTAATGACTGGCATGTGGTTAATAAATACATAGGTACATCTCTATTTGGGGCTCTCAGCTCTGAAGGTTGTGAGACCCCTGATTTCCCACTTCACACCTCTATATTTCTGTGTGTGTGTGTGTGTGTCTTTAATTCTTCCAGTGCCACTGGGTTAGGGTCTCGTTGACCAAACTGGTCTAGGCAAGTGGTATCCATTGTGGGGTTTTGAATACAGGTCAAAGGGTCGCTGGAGTGACAGTTGGAGAATGTGGAACTAGCAGGAGGACACCTGAGTACTCTTAAAGCAATTCCTGTGGTGGGTAAGAAGGGGAGCTCGGAAGCGTCAGGGTAACAATGGGACAGATGTGGGGTATGGTTCGTTACAGCTTGGAACTTTTTCACACTAATGATGAGGAGAAAGGCGAGTATAGTAAAGTAATAGAAGAGGTTACAGAGCATGTTTATTTACCAGCTAAAGCTAAAGTGGCAAAGGAAGGAGAGGTTCATCCCTACCCTTCTGCACCCCCTCCTTAATATTTTGAAGAAAAAGACCCTCCAGATCTTTCTTTTCTGGAGGACACTGGGCAAAAAGTAGTTGCCCCGGTGATTGTTTGAGCAGCACCTCAAGCAACCACTCTTAGTGCTCTTCAGGCAGGAATTCAGCAACCTAGACGAGAGGGTGATGTAGGGGCTTGGCAGTTCCCTGTTAGAATACACTCCCCAGATCAAGAGGGAAATATTAGAGCTACATTTGAGCCTTTTCCTCTTAAATTACTCAAAGAATTTAAACAAACTATTCATACTAAAAAAGAATGTAGAAAAAATCAGTGAATCAGGCCGCCAGATAGGGGAAAAAAGAAAACTGCTGAGACTGAAATATGTACAAAATGTAAGAAAGGAAAACATTGGGCTAATAAGTGTCACTCTAAGTTTGATAAAGAAGGGAATCCAATTTTGGGAAATGCCATGAGGGCCTGTCCCAGGCCCCATTCTAAACCCAAGCATTTCCAGCTCAGGCCATTCCCTCAGCCCTGTACAATATCTGTCCCCCACCACAGCCGGTAGTGCCACAGCAGATTTTTGCTGCACAAAAGCTGTGAGTCTTCTGCCTGGGGAACCTCCACAAAAGGTCCCAACAGGAGTCTGTGGACCCTTGCCAGCGGGACAACAGGATTACTTTTAGGAAGGTCTAGTTTAAGTTTAAAAGGGGTACAAATACATACAGGAGTCATTTATTCAGATTACAATGGGGAAATTCAAATTTTTATATCTACTTCTGTTCCCTGGAAAGTAGAGCCAGAAGAGAGTATAGTACAGCTCCTTATTGTGCCATACATGGCAGTGGGAAAAACTGAAATTAAATGAGCAGGAGAATTTGGAAGCACAAATAAACAAGGCAAAGCAGCTTATTGGGTAAATCAAATTACTGATAAATGTCCTTCCTGTGAAATAACTATTCAGGGAAATAAATTTAAAGTTTGATAGATATAGGAGTGGACATTTCAATCATTTCTCTACAGCACTGGCTGTCCACGTAGCCAATTCGACCTGCTCAGTTTAACATATTTGGAGTTGGTAAAGCCCCTGAAGTATATTAAAGTAGTTATATTTTGCATTGTGAAGGGCCCGATGGACAACCTGGGACTATTCAACCAATTATAACTTCTGTACCTATAAATTTATGGGGGAGAGATTTATTACAACAATGGGGAGCACAAGTTCTAATTCCAGAACAATTATATAGCCCTCAAGGTCAACATACAATGCATGAAATGAGGTATGTCCCTGGTATGGGACTAGAAAAAAATTTGCAAGTTTTGAAAAAACCACTTCAAGTGGAAAGACAAAGTTCCCGCCAAAGATTAGGATACCATTTTTGATGGTGGCCATTGTTAAGCCTCCAGAACCTATACCTTTAAAATGGTTAACAGATAAGCCAATTTGGATACAACAATGGCCGCTAAGTAAAGAGAAACTGGAGGATTTAGAGAAATTAGTTACTGAACAATTAGAAAATGGGCACATAGCTCCAACATTTTCCCATTGGAATTCTTCAGTTTTTGTAATTAAGAAAAAATCAGATAAATGGAGAATGTTGACCAACTTAAGAGCCATCTTATACAATTCAGTTATACAACCTATGGGAGCATTACAGCCAGGATTGCCTTCTGCTACAATTCTAAAAAATTGGCCTTTAATCATCATAGATTTTAAAGACTGTTTCTTTACTATTCCTTTAGCTGAGCAAGACTGTGAATGGTTTGCATTTAAAATTCCTGCAGTAAACAACCTGCAGCCTGCTAAGCGTTTTCATTCTTTTACAAATGGCTCTAGTAATGGTAAAGCTTCTTATTTTGGCTCAAAAAGTAAAGTTTTTCAGATGCCGTATACTTCAGCTCAAAAAGCAGAGCTTGTAGCTGTAATTGAGGTATTGACTGCTTTTGATATGCCTATTAATGTGATTTCTGATTCTTCATATGTGATTCATTCCACATAGTTAATTAAAAATGCTCAGTTCATTACTAACTTTAAATTTTTTTGAACCTGCCCAAAGGCCAGATGTTATCAGCAGCTGAACAGCATCTACAGAAACCAGTTGAAAAAGACAGAAGCAGAAAAATTGGCTTGGTGGAGAAAACTGATAACAGAAAGTTGGGAAATAGGTAAAATAATAACTTGGGGTAGAGGTTATGCTTGTGTTTCTCCAGGCCAAAATCAACAGCTGATTTGGATACCATCAAGACACCTGAAACCTGTCTTAGTTTAATTTAATTTAATTTAATAATTGTCTTAATTTAATACTTAATTTAGGAGAGCTAAATAATTAAACATGAGGCCAAAGTACATAAGAAAGGAGCAGTCTTTTATTGCAAATATGCACACAATCTTGGGCAAGGTTCTCCGGTCCTCAGATATGGGGCCAGGGAAGTTGCACCGGCGCTCTCGGGTGAGGTTCTCTGGTCCACAAGTAGGAGGGGCCGAAGAAGTCACGCCAGCTCCTGCCAGCAGCGGACTTTTATGCATTGGTACTGGAAGGGGGAGGGCAGTAGGTGGGATAAGGGCGTGATAGGGGCATCTCCATAGGCGTGGCCAGGTAAGTTTTGATCTCTTCAGATTGACGTCACCTGGCGCATGCTCGGTTGATCTGCATCTTCCCAGGCACAGGCTGCATTTTCCCACGCACGGGAAAGTTGGTGAGGAAGAACCCGGAAGCAACATGGATTGTGCCTTTTTGTTCACCTTCCTCCATCTTGTCCTTTCTCCCTCACCCAAACAAAACCGTATCATGAGCCAGATTCTGGGAGGATCCTGAGGACCCCTCAGTTGCAGCCATGTCAAGACTAACACAGAGGAGGACCCCAACTGTCACAAGCAACACCTGTCGAACATAGCCACCCACCTGGGGACAGATCAAGAAGCTGTCACAGATGACGGAAGAAAACCTGAGAAAAGTGGGACAGCCAGTTACAATCAGTAATTTAATCGTAGCTATGCTAGTGGTGATCACCATTGCCATGAGTATTCTTTCAACAAGGGCTGACACAGAGAATAATTATGCTTATTGGGCATATTAATCAATCCTGGCTGGTAATAATGCCTGGATATAATCACTCTATGACACAGTTACACATGCTTTCTGATCTCAGTATTTACTATAATAAGTCTCCTCCTATAATTGAGGCATACCACACTCGAAAACCTATTTGTAAACAAAATTGAACCTGGCCAGAAAAAATGAACATACTTGTTTATGAAGATTGCATTGCAGAATAGGCAGAGGTGCTGCATAATGATTCCTGTGGAACCATTATTAATTGGTCCCATACGGGGATGCCTAGCTTGAATTGCACCTCTCAGTCAGCATGCCATGGCCACACTATGTTCAGATGGTCTGAACAAACCTGTCAGATAGTAGAAATAATAAGAAGTATGGCAAGAGTTCCTATTATCTGGAACCATGGCGATATTGTGGCACCTCAAACTCAAATGATATGGCCCACTGTAGGAGCTAAACACAAGGATTTGTGGAAACTATTAATAGCTCTTAATGAGATCAAAATTTGGGAAAGAGTAAAAATGCATCTAGAAGGACACTCTACAAACTTGTCTTTGGATATTGCAAAATTAAAAAACAAATATTTAAAGCATCCCAGGCACACTTGACCTTAATGCCAGGAACTGGAGTACTTGAAGGAGCTGCAGACAAATTAGCAGCTAGTAACCCATTAAAATGGATACAAACACTTGGAAGCTCTGTGATTTCTTTATTATTATTATTATTATACTTTAAGTTCTAGGGTACATGTGCACAACGTGCTGGTTTGTTACATATGTCTACATGTGCCATGTTGGTGTGCTGCACCCATTAACTCATCATTTACATTAGGTATATCTCCTAATGCTATCCCTCCCCACTGCCTCCCCACAATAGGACCTGGTGCGTGATGATCCCCTCCCTGTGTCCAAGTGATCTCCTTGTTCAGTTCCCACCTATGAATGAGAACATGCGGTGTTTGGTTTTCTGTTCTTGCGATAGTTTGTTGAGAATGATGGTTTCCAGCTGCATCTATGTACCTACAAAGGACACAAACTCATCCTTTTTTATGGCTGCATGGTATTCCATGGTGTATATGTGCCACATTTTCTTAATCCAGTCTGTCACTGATGGACATTTGGATTGATTCCAAGTCTTTGCTATTGTGAATAGTGCCACAATAAACATACGTGTGCATGTGTCTTTATAGCAGCATGATTTATAATCCTTTGGGTATATCCCCAGTAAGGAGATGGCTGGGTCAAATGGTATTTCTAGTTCTAGATCCTTGAGGAATCACCACACTGTTTTCCACTATGGTTGAAGTAGTTTACAGTCTCACTAACTGTGTAAAAGTGTTTCTATTTCTCCACATCCTCTCCAGCACCTGTTGTTTCCTGATTTTTTAATGATTGCCATTCCAACTGGTGTGAGATGGTATCTCATTGTGGTTTTGATTTGCATTTCTCTGATGGCGAGTGATGATGAGCATTTATTAATAACATTAAAGGAATAATAAGTTTTTATATTAGGCATTGTGGTTGTGAAAAAAAAAAACTAATCAGTTAGAGATAAGACTTGAAGACATGGCATTGGTGATTTGCTTTAAAAATACTCCAACAGATACAGATAGATAGAGAAAATAAGTGAAGGATAGAAAAATGTGATTGGTGAAATATCGATAATTTTTGAAACTGAGTGATGAATTCATTATACTATTCTATTTTCCATGTGTTGAAAATTCCCCTAATAAAAGGGTGTTTTTGTTTTGTTTTGTTTTGTCTTTACAATATAGTAAAGGTGATGCCTTTGCACCCTAAGTAGCCTAGACCTAAGAGTGTGTCACTGTCCCCAAGGGACTGCAATGTGAAATACTACTTTAATTTTTTTCTTAAAATTCAGAGGTAGATTAAAATGTACCGTTAACTTCATGCTATGAAAAAGGGGCATGATCTCTTTCACAAAATCAGCAGCAGATATACATGTAATGTACTTGGTTTCTGCCTCTCTGAGATGGGTTGCTAGTTGTTGCTTTAGTAGTTAAAGTACATTGATGCAAATTTGAAGTTTTTGATGCAAATTGGGATTTACTCAAGTTCCATTTTCAAATGGGAGGAGGAGTGGACTCTAGATGCCAATGAATGGACAAAAATCTACTTTTAACTCAAAAAGAAGTCAGTGATGTCTCTCCAGAAAAGAAGAGCCTCTGCTTAGCTCAGATCGTCAATTTCTGCCAAAACTTGAAATGAAAGGGTGAAAAGATGTGAAGCAGAAAAGCAAAACTCCCTGAAGAATGACTTCAGGAACTAAGAGAGAGACTGAGGCTGAAGATCTCACCACAGAGAAGAGGGCAGGTAAGAAATTTGAAATCTTAGCTCCAGAGACCAGGATATGCACTTCCAGGATTTTTTTTTTTCTCCTCCTAAATAAGAAAGTCAACATTTCTCTAGTTAAATCCCTAAGAAAACAATGAAAAAGATAATATTTGTAATTGTTGACTATGACAAGATGTAAAAAACACAGTGTCCAAAAAGTAGAAATAGTTAATAGAAATATGAAAAAAGTACAAATATATGAAAAACAGCAGAATACCATTACATTTTTGATTCTCAACTAGGCAAAGATTTTGCGACATGTATAACATGCCTTGTTTCAGCATGAAAACAGCACTTTCATACAACTTGTGCTACAAACTTTCTGGATGTGTTACAGTAGGTAGCTAGTCAGACATGAGTCGGACACAAGAGCCCCCCTGCACCCCACCACCACCAGGAATGTCAGGCAACCATCTAGTAACGGTCAGGTAGTTGTTAAGCTGTCTCTCTAAAATAATAATTGGTTGTAGCCAGCACCAGAGAAAGGCAATCTCCCAATAGAGAGAAACATTTGAAACTGGCTATCAACAACTTTCCAATAAAATTCCTCATATTCTACATGACACTTATAAGCACCAAGCTCACTTTACTCAATTGATGGAATATCCTTTTCGCCTCCATTATCTAGTTAATTTCCATTTATTATTTAAGATTCAACTCCTGTCACCTTCTCTAGGAAGCCTTCTCAGATGACTTCATCTTGGGATAGGTGTTGGCCATGTAGATGTTTGAATATTAGGCTTCTAACAAAGGATTCTCATAGAAATATAATTAGAAGTTACCTAAATTTCCAAAAATTGAGGAATAAATAAGTGTAGTAATATATCCAAGTGATTAAGTAACTTGCAGCCATTAAAAGCAGTATAAAAATAATATTCATTATATAGTCAATGAAAAAATTACAAAATAGTATGTACAGGAACTTGATAATTTTTCTTCCCTAAAATGTAAAATGTATATGTATATTTTTGTATGTGTATATACATAAAATAAATATAAATAAATATGTATATTTATTTATAGTTTAAAAAAGCATAGTAGCAAATTTTTAACACTGGTCATCTCTGAGCAAGACTCTAGAAAGCAGAAATGACTATAACTGCCATATAACCTTATTTCTCTGATGGATCTGGGTGAAGTAAATTGAAAACCTTGTGGGAAGGATTTACCATTCTAGATGTCATTAAAACATTAATGATTCATGAGAGGAGGCCAAAATATTAGCATCAACATTAACAGCAATTTGGATAAAGTTGATGCCAGCCGTCATGGATGACTTTGAGGGATTCTAGAGTTTGGTGGAGAAAGTAACTGAAGATGTGATGGAAATACCAAGAGAAATAAAATTAAAAGTGGAGCCTGAAAGTGTCACTGATTTGTTGTATTCTTATAATAAAATTTTAATAGATGAGGAGTTACTTCTTATGAGTGAGCAGAAAAAGTGATTTCTTGAGATGGAATCTACTATTGGTGATGATGATGTGAACATTGTGGAAATGACAACCAAAAATTCTGAATATTACATAAACATTGTTAATAAGGCAGCAGTAGCAAAGTTTGAGAGGATTGACTCCAATTTTGAAAAAAGTTATATTGTGTGTAAAATGCAATCAAACAGCATCACATGCTACAGAAGAATCTTTTGTGAAAGGAAGAGTCAATCAATGTGGCAAACTTCATTGTTGTCTTATTTTAAGAAATTGCTAAAGCCATTCTGATCTTCAACAAATACCACCCTGTTCAGTCAACAGCCCTCAACTTTGAGGCAAGACATTCCGCCAGCAAAAAAACTATAGCTTGTTGAAATACCAGAGGCTCATTAGCATTTTTAGCAATAAAGTATTTTAAAATTATGGTATGTACTTTTTAAAAATTTACAGATTTGGGGGTATGTGTGCAGGTTTGTTAGTTGGATAAATTGTGTAATGGTGAGGTTTGTTTTTCTAGTGTTTGGTATTTACAAATTTTTAGACATAATATTATTGAATACAGTAGACTATAGCTAGTACAAACATAACACCTATGCATGGTGAAACCTAAAAGAAATTTTGTGACTTGGTGTATTGCAATATTTGCTTTATTTCAGTAGTCTGGAGCCAAACCATAACAATTTCCTTTTATTTTATTTTGTTTTATTTTATTTTATTTTATTTTAGTTTAGTTTAGTTTATAAGTTGCAGGGTACATGTGAAGGATGTGCAGGTTTTTTGCACAGGTAAAAGTGTGCCATGGTTGTTTGCTACACCCATCAACCCATCACCTAGGTATTAAGCCCAGCATGCATTAGCTATTTTACCTGATGTTCTCCCCACCACCACCTTCCCCCAACAGACACCAGGATGTGCTCTTCCCCTCCCTGTGTTCATGTTTTCCCAATGTTCAGCTCCCACTTATAAGTGAGAACATGCAGTGTTTGGTTTTCTGTTCCTATGTTAGTTTGCTCAGGATAATGGCTTCCAGCTCCATCCATGTTTTTGCAAAGGACATGTTCTCTTTCCTTTTTAAGGGTGCATAGTATGCCATGGTGTATATGTAACACATTTTCTTTATCCAGTCTGTCACTGATGGACACTTGAGTTGATTCCATGTCTTTGATATTGTGAATAGTATTGCAATAAACATACATGCGTATGCATCCTTATAATTGAATGATTTATATCCCTTAGGGTGTATACCCAGTAATGGTGTTGCAGGGTCAAATGATACCTCTGTTTCTAGGTTTTTGAGGAATCACTTCACTGTCTTCCACAGTGGGTAAATTAATATATATTACCACCAACAGTGTAAAAGTGTTTTTATAAAAAACACTAGCATTCCTATATGCCAACAACAGACCAGCAGAGAGTCAAATCATGAATAAACTTCCATTCACGATTGATACAAAGAGAATAAAATGCCTAGGAATATAGCTAACAAGGGAAGTGAAAGACCTTCTCAAGGAGAACTACAAACCACTGATCAAGGAAAGCAGAGAGGCCAAAACAAATGGGATAATTTTCTTTTCCATGGTTATGGAGAGGAAGAATCAATATCGTGAAAATGGCCATACTTTCCAAAGTAATTTATAGGTTCAATTCTATTCCCATGAAACTACCATTGACATTCTTTATAGAATTAGAGAAGAAAAACTATTTTAAAATTGATATGGAACAAGAAAAAGCCTGGATAGACAAGACAATACTAAGCAAAAAGAACAAAGCTGGAGGCATCACGCTACCTGACTTCAAACTATACTTCAAGGCTACAATAACTAAAGCAGCATGGCACTTGTACAAAATCACACACATAGACCAATGGAACAGAATAGAGAACTCAAACCATGGTATCTTCGAGGTATGCCTGCATTAAGTGGGACAAATGACAGGTAGGGAAGCAAGTGCAAAGGTTAAAGTACAGGACAAAAAGTGGCCTCAGAGTGAGTGGGTGAATGCAGGAGACAAGAAACAGGTCTGCAAGGAAGCCAGAGCACTAGGCAACAGTAGTGCTAACTATGCCAATTTGTTTATAATATTTCATGATAGACTATTATAATACAAGGCTTTGAAGAAGAGGAAATACAGAAGAAAGAAGGGCATGGATATCAGGAGTCTGTACCCTGTTTTCTATTTATGTTTTTCCCTTATGAATGGGAACCCAGGAGGTAAAAGAATTTTAGTGCAACCTTTATATGATCATGGGTAAGTTTCTCTTTGGACCACATTGCTCTATCAGTACAATGACAGGATTAGGCAAGATGCTCTTCTAGGTTCCTTCTACTACTGACATTCATTTTCTTATTTATTTATTTATTTATTTATTTATTTATTTATTTATCAATTCAAAATGTATATTATAGCAACTAAATATTGGGCCATGTGCAAGGTCCTTGGGATATTTAGATGAATGAGACATGTTCCCTGACTTTCAAAGAACATACACTTTTTGGAGCAAAGCGGTAGGGAGGGTAGAGTGAAGTGGGAGAGCAGTTAGCAAACAAGATCAAAATTAGATGACAAAAGCTATAGGATACAGTGAGGGTACAATGTGGAGATTGTTACCTCTACCTGCAAAGATCAGGAAAAGTTTTGTAGAAAAAGTGAGGTGATACTTTTCAAAATTGTTAGTATTATTTGTTTATTTATTTATTTAAATTGACACACAATAATTGTACATGTATACGGGTTGTAGTGTGATATTTCAATAGCTGAATACAATGTGTAATGGTCAAATCAGGGTAATTAGCATATCCATCAACTCAAACAATTAGCATTTCTTTGTGTTGGAAACATTCAAATCTACTCTCTAGCTATTTGAAAATGTCAAGCAAATTGTTGTTAACTAGAGTCACCCTACATTGTTATAGAATACCAGAACTTAATCCTCCTACCCAGTATTTTTTTAATCTGCTAACCATCCTCTTCCTATATCCCTTTGCCCTTACCCTTTTCAGCCTCTAGTTACCACTACACTACTCTCTACTTTTATGAGATCAACTTTAGATTCACTATATGAATGAAAACATGTGGTATTTAACTTTTTCTGCTTAACTTATATCACTTACTATAATGTTCTCTAGGCCCTTTCATTTTACAGTAATGACAAGATTTCACTCTTTTCTATATTTAAAATTATTCCGTGGTATTCATGTGAGACATTCTCTTTATCTGCTCATCTGTTAATGAACACTCAGGTTAATTCCATATATTGGTTATTGTGAATAGTGCTGCAGTAAATTTGGGAGTGCAGATATCTCTTCAAATACTGATTTCCTTTCCTTTGGATATACCCAAGTAGTGCATTGCTGAGTCATTTGGTAGTTCTGTTTCTAGTTTTTTGAGAAACTTCCATATTGTTTTCCATAATGACTGTACTAGATTACATTCCCACCAACAGTGCAAAAGAGTTCCCTTTTCTCCACATCCTCACCAGCATTTTTTACCATTTATCTTTTTGATAATGGTCATTCTAAGTGGGATAAGATGGTATGTCATTGGGGTTTTGATTTGCATTTCCTTGATGATTAGTGATATTGAGCAGTTTTTCATACGTTTGTTGCCCATTTGTATGTCTTCTTTAGATAAGTGTTTATTCAGAATATTTACCCATCTTTTATTGGGTTATTTAGCTTTTGCTGTTGAGTTGTTTAAGTTCCTCGTATATCCGGGATATCAATTTTCTGTCAGATTAATAGTTTGCAAATACTTTCTCCCATTCTGCAGGTTGCCTCTTCACTCTGTTGATTGTTTTCTTTGCTGTACAGAAGCTTTTTAGTTTAATATAATTCCTTCTCTATTTTATTTTTGTCACCTGTGCTTTTGAGATTTTATCAATACAATTATTGACAGATCAATGCCCTGAAGAGTTTCCCTTATGTTTTCTTCCAGTTGTTTCATAGTTTGGGGTCTTACATTAAGTCTTTAATTCATTTTGAGTTGGTTTTTGTATATGGTGAAAAATAGTGGTATAGTTTTATTCTTTTGCATATGGATATTTAGCCTTCTCACACCATTTATTGAAGAAACCGTCCTTTCCTCAATGTATGTTCTTGGTGCCTTTGTTGAAAATAAGCTGGCTGTAACCATATGGATTTAGTTCCAGGTTGTCTATTCTGTTCCATTGGTTTATAATTGATTCGAATCCTGAAGAATGAGTTAAAAATAGACATTCTGCAATTTATTGGTGGGGGAACAGAGTGAGTAGTATTTGCAAAGTTACGACAACATTGAAAAACCATGACACATTCCAAAAATTTTAATCCTGAAGTGAGAGGCTCAGTTCTTGGAAAGCCTTGAGTACTACACTAAGATCAGCTTCTTCTTTGTTTAAAATTAATTCTTACTCTTGAATCATTGCTTGCTTTCTCTCAGAACCTAGTCTAGGGATTTAAATGGAATAAATTCAAAATGCTATTGCCTAAGATTTTAGATAGCATAGCAACAACAAAAAAGTAAAGGATAAAATATCAAGGAATAAACTCAACCCCAAAATGTAATAGCTACATGAAGAAAACTTGAAGTTCTACTGAGGAATGTAAAAGATAACCTGAATACACATATACAAACGTATTTTTTTGATAAGAACTCAGTGTTCTAAAGTTGTCCCCTGAATTTGATACCCTGAAAGTCTCCTGAAAATTCCCTTGAAATTGTTCTACAAATTTAATGTAATAGCAAGAATGGCACTAACTGAATATATGCATGTATCCAATTAATGTTTAGACAGGTTGATTCCAAAGTTTATATGGAAAATATAAGAGACTATCTATAACATTTCTAAAACTAAAATGTATTATTCAGATATTGCTGCAACAATTCTGCATAATAAATAGCCTCAAAATCTTAGTAGCTTGAAATATCAACCTTCTTTTTTTTTTGGCTCATGCGTCTATGGGCCATTTGCTGTTCTGCTGACCTCAACTGGGTTTGGGCTTGAGTTTGGGCTGTGGTTTGGGTACATGTCTATTCTATATGACCCTTTTCCACTTGGGCCAGCTGCTACTCAGGACATGTTCATCTCATGGTGACTTACAAGAGCCCAAGAGGGCAACCTAAAATATACGGGCATGTTTAAGGCCTTTGCTCACATCACATCCTCTAACACTGTGTTAGCCAAAGCAAGTCACATAACCAAACCCAGCATCAAGTAGTCAGGTTAATTTGCTATGTTCAGTAAGAAGTATTGCAAAGTCACACAGTAAAATATATGGATAAGTAAAGAGTTGGAAACAATAATTCAAACCACAACAACAATAATAGATAGAACCATTTCTACAATATATGACAGCATAAAATAAAGCTGTTATAGTTCAAATGTTTGGAGGCTTATTTATGAAAACACAGGGATATCAATGAGAGATGCAAATATATATTAAAAATTAGTGTATGATAAAAGCAATGGATCAGTTCAGATTCTCTGATTTCTGGCATCATAAACTGACCCTGGGTAATTTAAGCAAATAAAAGAAAAGGAGTTACTAGAGCATTTCAGAAAGTGCATAAAATCACCAGAAAACAGAACCAGGTTTAGAAGTGGGCAGAAAACAAAAAAAGACAGCAGGAAGAAGCATAGCTAAGGCAAGATAGCCGAAATGTCTGGCTAGGACATCCATTGGAAGATGTTTATAAGGGTGAGTTCTGAATCTTTGTCTTGACTGCATTAGACCAATATTCAAAGTTCTGGGAGAAAGTACTCAATTACTTAATTAGCATCCTAGCTGCCAGGAGGTGGGGAAATGCATATCTAATTTTATTTGGTTTTTGTTATTTTATTTGTGGAAGGGAAAGAGGAACCCACATTAATAGGAAAGGTTTCTGAATGCCAGGAAATCTCCCTTAAGTGTCTACAACATATTGTATTTTCAACACAGAAAAGTATGGTATATTCAGTAAATAGTCCTGAGAATATAGATGGCCAAATTTAGGGGAAGGAGGAGGAGGCTAGGTCTCCACCTCATTTTCCACATGAAAATAAATGGACTGAAATGTAAGAGATATAACTAATTTTATATTAAAAAAAAAAACAGAGGAGGATTGTATTTTAATTATATTTTTCAAAGCAAGGCATTGAATCCAGAAGGGATACAAGAATTGATACATTGATAAGTAAAATACATTAACATTAAACATTCTCATGCACAAATAAAACATAAGAAGATAAATGGAAAATTAGAAAAATTTTTTCAAATACATAAAACAAGGATTTTTAAAAATTCCTTTAATGCATAAAACCTTTTTTAATCAGTAAAGAGATCATCAATGGAGCAATAGACAAAGCGCAAAAACAAGAAACCCCCACAGGAGGAGCAGCAAATGGATTTTAAACATGAAAAGAGTCTCAACCTCACTAAATTTAAAAATGAAAATTAATCTAATAGCAAAACAACATTTTGCAGCATGTAAAGAGGCAAAATATCAGATGGGGTCAGGTTGCCTAGGTTTGAATCCCAGTTTTGCCTCTTAACACTATGCCACTTGAGCAAGTCATTTAATATCTGTGTTTCAATTTTCTAATCAGAGTTAATATATGTAAAGCACTTACAGCAGTGTTTGCCACCTCATAAGCACTATATGTGTTATCTGTTGCCGTTGTTGTTATTAGAGAAGACCCACAAATAAACTTTCTTCTCACTTTTTTTCTCTAAAGTGTGGTAAAAAGTGATGAAAGTTTGAGGGGGGAAGGAAGATATTATTTAAAGAGTTTCAGGAATGACTATGTTACATATTATATAATACTTGCAAATAAAAATTTTGATTACAATTTTAGATATGGAGAAACTGAGGTTCTGAGAAAGGATAACACTTGTGTCAGGTCACATGACTGATGTATTGCAGAATGAGGATGGAAACACAGGCCCATGCAACAACTAGGGCTAGGATCTTTTCACCACCAAGTTTCCTTCTCCAAAAAGAGTGAAAATGGTTTGTGAGAAGGAAGCCAGGTCTCCAGACCCATTGAAGATGAAACAAGTGACTCAAATCTGGTTGGATATGAGGAAGAATTTCTGTTTTCTTTTTGAAAATCTCCCTCAAGGCAAGTACATATTTGTTTAATCATCCTGTTTAAATTTTAAAAATAAAATATCTAATTGAAGGGCTCTCTAGATGTCTCTCCATTTGTTCTATTTTTCACCAAATAGTTTTTTTTGAGAAAGCAATGTTTGCACTTGGCAACAAATTAAACTAGTATGAAAGAGTATGGAGTGAAATATAGGCCTCTTTTTCTCTCTAGACCCTTAGCCTTCCAGGTCCCTCCACAGAGGCAATCAGTATAGGAAGTTTCTTGTGAATCATTTCATAAACATTCTACACATGTACATATAAGTTCACTTTCTTCTTCCTCTCTTAAATGATGGGTTCATTCTATATGTAGTGTATATCTTTGAGTATATTTTTACATAATAACACAAGCACATATAGAAATATCTCATTTTAAAAAATATTAGCTTAGTATTCCATTGGTTGTATCTTCCATAATCTATATAACATGGGTCTTAGTGATGGCCACTTGCTTTTATCAATAATGCTGTAATAAACTTCTCTGTACCTATTTCTCAGTACATATATGAGTATATCTTGAGAAAATTCTTACTAGTAGAATTGCTAAATCAATTGAACATTTTGATAGAAAGTAAAAAAATGCCCTGCACAGAGGTTGCACATCAATTTATACTTCCATCAGTAAAGTGTGATGGTGATAGTGCTAGTTTACTTGTCTTGCCATATGTGTCACCCCTTTGTAAACAACATGTTATTATAAAACTTTTTCAACTTTACCAATTATACCCTTAATGCTTATGTGCTGGACACTGATCACTGTGGTTTGCATATATTAACTCATGTAACCCTTACAAAGCACTGATGAGATGGGTATTATCGTCTCTACACTGAAGATGAGGAAACTGAGGCAAAGGATGATTACATAATTGGGAATTAGTAGGGCTGGGACTCAGAAATCTAGTTCCAGAGTCAACATCCTTTGTTTCTGCCCTGAAATACTTCTAAATTCCTTCTCTTTATCCTCTTCCCCAACTGAAGCAATTTGCTTGCCTGTGTTCAGTGCTCAAAGCCTTTTCTTACTTTATGTCCAGGTGAAGGGCAGGCAGAAATGTTAACTACCACTGTCACTTAATAGAGATCAATATATTATATTGAAAATTATCAATCTTCAAAACAGGAATGTCACAGATGGCATGTGGGAGGCAAGTTTCCTTGGCTTGTTTTGGTTTATTAATTAGTAGACTGATTTTTTCTTTCTTTTGTGGCTTTCTTCAGCACATGATAGGCACTCTAGGGTCCTTCTTTTTCACCTTTCAACACAAATTTATTGTTTTTAAAAATAAAATTTCAGTTTGAGATAATTGCAGAGTCATATGTAATTGTAAGAAAGATACAGAGAGATCCCTGTACTCTTTACCAAGTTTCCCTTCATAATAATATTTCAAGAAACTACAGTATAATATCACAACCAGGACACTAACATTGATACAATCACTATATATAACACTTCTAACACCACAGGTATCCCTACTGTTGCTGTTTCATAGCCATCTCTACCTCTCTCCCCACTGAAACCCCTCATTAACATATGGCAGTTAATCTATTCTCCATCCCTGTAATTTTGATGTTTCAAGAATGTTATACAAATGGAATCATACAGCATAAACTTTTTGAATTGATGTTTATTCATTGAGCACATTTTCTGGAGATGCATCCAAGTTGTTGTGTGCACCAGTAGTTTGTTCTGTTTTATTGCTAAGGAGTATTTCATGATATGGTTGTATCACAGTTTGGTGAACCATTAACCTATTGAAGGACATATTGGTTGTTTCAAGTTGGGGCTATTACAAATGAGGTTGTTATGAATATTCATGTATAGGCTTTTCTGTGGACATAACTTTTCACCAGATAAATGACTATGAGTGTAATTTCTGTGTCACATGGTAAGTGAATGTTTAGTGTTTTTGTTTGTTGTTAACTGCCAGAATATTTTTCAGAGTGGGTAGTTAGCACTCCTACCATCAAGGTGTGAGTTATTCAGTTCCTTCATATCCTCTCTAGAATTTGGTGTTGTCAGTATTTTTCACTTTAGCCATTCTGATTAGGTGTCTAGTGATATCTCATTGTGTCTTAAATTTACATTTCTCTAATGGCTAACAATAGTAAACATGTCTTTACGTTCACTTTATTTTTCATCTGTATACCCTCTTCAATAAAACATCTGCTGAGTGTCTTTTGTCCATTTTCTATCTGGATTGTTTAGTGATGGGTTTTTTCTTACTGCTGAATTTTGAAAGTTATTTATATATTCTAGATGCTAGTCCTTTGTCAAATGTGTGGTTTGCAAGTATTTTCTCTAAATCTGTAGCTTGTCTTTCAGTCTTCTTATCAGAGTCTTCTGCAGAGCAAAAGCTTTTAGTTTTGATGAGGTGTAAATGTATCAAATTTTAATTTTATGAGTCATGTTTTGGGCATCAGGTCTAAGAATAATTTTCCTTGTACTAGATTCCAAAGACCTGTTTTATTTCTAAATGTTTTATAGATTTCATTTAGGTCTGGGATCCATTTTTATATAATTTTTATATAAGATGTAAGGTTTAGTTCCAAATTCATTTTGTAAGGGGGATTATAGATGTCCAATTTATCCAACATCATGTGTTGAAAAAGATAACATTCCCCCATTGAGTCACTTCTGCACCTTTGTTAAAAATTGGTTGTACATGGTCAGGCATGGAGGCTCACGCTTGTGATCCCAGCACTTTGGGAGGCCGAGGGTGGGCGGATCACGAGGTCAGGAGATCGAGACCACCGTGAAACCCCGTCTCTACTAAAAATACGAAAAATTAGCTGGGAGTGGTGGCAGGCACCTGTAGTCCCAGCTACTCAGAGAGGCTGAGGCAGGAGAAAGGTGTGAAATCAGGAGGCGGAGCTTGCAGTGAGCCGAGATCACCCCACTGCACTCCAGCTTGGTCGACAGAGCAAGACTCCATATCAATAATAATAATCATCATCATCATCATCATCATCATTGGTTGTACACATTTGGATGAATATATTTATAGGTTTTCTCTTCTCTTCTTTCAATCTTAAATAATAAGATTAAATATAAAGTTTACTTGTGTGGAAAGCTTAAGAGTAGCTACCCAAGAAATATGGACTCCAAACAAATGGAAACAATATTTCAAAGTGGGAAAATTAAGAGTTCATTTATATAGGTAGTTAACAGGATTGCAACAATTTCCATACAAGGTCAATACATATCTAGTAGAGATTGTACTGGTTATAGCTTGCTACAATCAAATAAAGACTGCTTCAACATTCTATAAGGTAGGATGATGATCCTAGAGAGTCTTATCTCTGGCATCACAAGACCTTTCTTAATAGCTTACAGGAAAAAGCAGAAGTTATAACTGCCTGCTACATGACTCAGGCCACTTAGTCGCATTGCCCTCAAGGCTCAAAATAATTTAAAGTTCCATTAGTTTTAAGTTCGAATTATTTAATTTCACATTTTCCCCTTTTCGTCAAGATGTCCCTAAGAAATTATTGTAGATGAACTCAGACGGTTTGGCTACTTTTATGTTCAGTAACTTAGTCACACATCACTAGGAAGGCTAATTATTAGAGAGTCATGTACCACATTTCAGGGAATTGTTAAGCTATCAAGTTAGAATTTAGAGCAAAATGTGAATAGTGATTTATAATCCTTTGGGTATATCCCCAGTAATGGGATGGCTGGGTCATATGGTACATCTAGTTCTAGATCCTTGAAGAATCGCCAAACTGTTTTCCAAAATGGCTGAACTAGTTTACAATCCCACCAACAGTGTAAAAGTGTTCCTGTTTCTCCACATCCTCTCCAGCACCTGTTGTTTCCTGACTTTTTAATGATCGCCATTCGAACTGGTGTGAGATGGTATCTCATTGTGGTTTTGATTTGCATTTCTCTGATGGCCAGTGATGATGAGCATTTTTTCATGTGTCTTTTGGCTGTATGAATGTCTTCTTTTGAGAAATGTCTGTTCATATCATGCGCTTTTGATGGGGTTGTTTGTTTTTTCTTGTAAATTTGTTTTGAGTTCTTTGTAGGTTCTGGATGTGGCCTTTGTCAGATGAGTAGATTGCAAAATGTTCTCCCCCATTCTGTAGGTTGCCTGTTCACTCTGATGGTAGTTTCTTTTGCTGTGCAGAAGTTCTTCAGTTTAATTAGATCCCATTTGTCAATTTTGGCTTTTGCTGCTGTTGCTTTTGGTGTTTTAGACTGAGAGTCTTTGCCCATGCTTATGTCCTGAGAATGCTACTACCTAGGTTTTTCCTCTAGGGTTTTATGGTATTAGGTCTAACATTTAAGTCTCTAATCCATCTTGAATTAATTTACGTGTAAAGGGTAAGGAAAAGGATCCGATTTCAGCTTTCTACTTATGGTTAGCCAATTTTCCCAGCACCATTTATTGAATAGGGAATCCTTTCCCCATTTCTTATTTCTCTCAGGTTTGTCAAAGAACAGATGGCTGTAGATGTGTGAGTATTATTTCCTGAGGACTGTTCTGTTCCATTGGTCCATATCTCTGTTTGGTACCAGTACCATGCTGTTTTGGATTGCTGCCTTGTAGTATAGTTTGAAGTCAGGTAGTGATGCCTCCAGCTTTGTTCTTTTGACTTAGGATTGTCTTGGAGATCACCCGGGCTCTTTTTGGTTCCATATGAACTTTAAAGCAGTTTTTTCCAATTCTGTGAAAACTCATTGGTAGCTTGATGGGGGATGGCATTGAATCTATAAATAGCTTGGGCGAAGTGGCATTTTCCGCGATATTGATTCTTCTTATCCATGAGCATGGTATGTTCTTCCATTTGTTTTGTGTCACTTTTATTTCACTGAGCAGTGGTTTGTAGTTCTCCTTGAAGAGGTCCTTTACATCCCTTGTAAGTTGGATTCCTAAGTATTTTATTCTCTTGAAGCTATTATTGAATGGAAGTTCATTCATGATTTGGCTCTCTGTTTGTCTGTTACTGGTGTATAGAATGCTTGTGATTTTTAGCATTAATTTGTATCCTGAGACTTTGTTGAAGTTTCTTATCAGCTTAAAAGGAGATTTTTGGAGGGCTGAGACAGTAGGATTTTCTAAATATACAATCATGTCTCATCTGCAAATAGGGACAATTTGAAGCTTCTTCTTTTCCTAACTGGAGAATACCCTTGATTTCTTTCTCTTGCCTGATTGCCCTAGCCAAGACACAACACTATATGTTGAATAGGGTGGTGAGGAGGGCATCCTGTCTTATGCCAGTTTTTCAAAGGAATTTTCAGTTTTGTCCATTCGAGTAGGTATTGGCTGTGGGTTTGT
Source organism: Papio anubis (assembly GCF_008728515.1). Taxonomy (NCBI): domain Eukaryota; kingdom Metazoa; phylum Chordata; class Mammalia; order Primates; family Cercopithecidae; genus Papio; species Papio anubis. The sequence continues at coordinate 85,558,235 of NC_044996.1, read as the reverse complement.
CATAAATAGCTCTTATTATTTTGAGGAGTCACGTTCCATCAATGCAAATTTGTTGAGAGTTTTTAGCATGAAGGGCTGTTGAATTGTCACAATAGCAAAGACTTGGAATCAATCAAATGTCCATCAGTGACAGATTGGATTAAGAAAATGTGGCACATATACACCATGGAATACTATGCAGCCATAAAAGGATGAGTTTGTGTGCTTTGTAGGGACATGGATGCAGCTGGAAACCATCATTCTTAGCAAACTATCCACAGGAACAGAAAAACCAAAACACGCGTATTTCTCACTCGCGGTGGAACTGAACAATGAGATCACTTGGACTCAGGAAGGGAACATCACACACCAGGGCCTATCATGGGAGGGGGAGGGGAGGAGGATTACATTGAGAGTTATACCCTGATGTAAATAGTGAGTTGATGGGTGCTGACGAGTTGATGGAGTTGCTTACAGCAACATGGCACAAGTATACATATGTAACAAACCTGCACGTTATGCACATGTACCCTAGAACTTAAAGTATAATAATAATAAAAAAAAAAAGAAAGAAAAAAAGAAAAAGAATTTAGAGCAAAATGAAGGAGACTTTTTGAGTTAAGCCAGGATACATGGCTCCATCTTCAAATAAAGTAATTCTTTGAGCAACCATTATTATAGTTTTATTTTCAGTTGTGCAAACCATTGCAAACAAATGCTGCTGCAGCAGTAACAACACAAACAAAGTTAAAACACAACAAATGACTATAATTTCCAGAATAACAGTTTCTGCCACCAGGTTACCCAAGATCCAAACCAGCTACTTAGCCCATCATTCAGAGAGCATGTTGGATGAAAAGGATGGTTATTTGGGTTTTCATATCAGTCATTAATTTAGTGATGTTATCCAATTCATGTGGGATACAGGTGCAACAGTAAATTTTTATGATAGTGCAGTATTCCCCTTGGGTTGTAGTACATTTAAAGCCATATGTTCTAAAATACAGCCTTTCTCATATGATTAATTTAATTGTTTAATAAAAAGATACCCATGTAACTGTGATTTGTGGCCCTTATTTTGTGTAACTGGTTAAGGCCACTAAATCTCAAATGATATCCTTGATATTCAATTGTGGCAGAAAGATGGAAGCTAAATGAGCATACCAATGAAACACTGAAAAAGTTCAATGAGATTTTAAATAAGGAAAATTTGCAGGTTTTGAAAAGTTATGAAGTACTTAACGTTGTGCCCAGACAAAACCCAAAGACTATATCCTAACAATACTGGGAGTAACCATGGCCATGGATTGATTCTATGTAGCCAAAATGTTCCATTCAGAGCTAGCCAATAAATACATGGCTGTTTTTCCCATTTAGTGGTAAGCAAATCAGTATTTTTGTAATACAAATGTGTGGATACACTGTTTCTGGAGTATCCATCCCACGTATTTAGTGCTATTGAACCATGTATCTTTGGTGTGATTCTTTTGTTCCCAATGTAAATGAGTGAGCTGACTAAGCTGACCAAAAAAAGGAGATAAGCCAGACAAAAGTGTCCCAAATGTGTTTTATAACGTCCTGAAATTGGATTGTCTTATTTCTCAGTTGGGACAGTCCTAGCATTAAACCTAATGAATTGGCTACCAAATATCTCTTCCTATGTCCCTTTCTTTGTAATAGGCCAGTGTTATACAGCATCCTTGGTTATAATTGTGTTAAGCACCAATGACATTCCTTGAGAAACATGGATATATTTCTGATATTCTAGTCACTCTTGTCCTTGGAAAGGAGATACACCATGATAGAGAAGAATCACTGGAAACAGGCATGAGGCTCTCCTGTAATACCAGTACTTTGGGAGGCCAAGGGGGGCAGATCACAAGGTCAGGAGATCGAGACCATCCTGGCTAACATTGTGAAAATCTGTGTCTACTAAAAACAAAACAAAACAACAACAACAAAAATAGCTGGGTGTGGTGGCACACACCTGCAGTACCACCTACTTGGGAGGCTGAGTCAGGAGAATCACTTGAACCTGGAAGATAGAGGTTGCAGTGAACCAAGATCACACCACTGCATTCCAGCCTGGGTGACAGAGCAAGATTCCATCTCAAAAAAAAAAAAAAAAAAAAAAAAAAAGAAGAAGATTCTGTTCCAAGATGGCCGAATAGCACAGAAGACAGGTGATTTCTGCACTTCCAAATGAGATACCTGGTTCATCTCACTGGGACTGGTTGGACAGTGTGAGCAGTCCATGGAGGGTGAGCTGAAGCAGGGCAGGGCATTGCCTCACCTGGGAAGTGCAAGGGGTCATGGGATTTCCCTTTCCTAGTCAAGGAAAGCCATGACAGATGGTACATGGAAAAACAGGACAGTTCTGCCCAAATACTGCATATTTCCAATGGTCTTAGCAAACGGCACACCAGGAGATTATATACCATGCTTACATGGGAGAAAATTTTTGCAATCTACCCATCTGACAAAGGGCTAAAATCCAGAATCTACAAAGAACTTAAACAAATTTACAAGAAAAAGAAACAACCCAATCAAAAATTGAGCAAAGGATATGAACACACACTTCTCAAAAGAAGACATTTATGCCGCCAACAGACACATGAAAAAGTGCTCGTTATCACAGATCATCAGAGAAATGCAAATCAAAACCACTATAAGACACCATCTCACACCAGTTAGAATGGCCATCTTTAAAACGTTAGGAAACAACAGGTGCTGGAGAGGATATGGCGAAATAGGAACACTTTTACACTGTTGGTGGGACTCTAAACTAGTTCAACCATTGTGGAAGGCAGGGTGGTGATTCCTCAAGGATCTAGAAGTAGAAATACCATTTGACCCAGCAATCCCATTACTGAGTATATACCCAAAGGATAATAAATCATGCTTTTATAAAGACACATTCACAGGTATGTTTATTGCGGCACTATTCACAAAAGCAAAGACTTGGAACCAACCCAAATGTCCATCAATGATAGACTGGATAAAGCAAATGTGACATATATACACCATGGAATACTATGCAACCACAAAAAATGATGAATTCATGTCCTTTGCAGGGATATGGGTGCAGTTGGAAACCATCATTCTGACCAAAATATCACAAAGACGGAAAGCCAAGCACCGCGTGTTCTCTCATAGGTGGGAACTGAACAATGAGAACACTTGGACCCAGGGCAGGGAACATCATACCTCAGGGCCTGCTGTGGGGTGGGGGACAGGAGGAAGGATAGCATTAGGAGAAATACCTAATGTAAATGACGAGTTGATGGGTGCAGCAAACCAACATGGCACATGCATACCTATGTAACAAACCTGCACACTGTGCACATGTACCCTAGAACTTAAAGTATAATAATAATTTTAAAAAATGCATGAAGCCATATACTAAACAAGTGTTTTTTTCTGAAATCTGTCAGCCTAGTCTTGAGCTCATTGCAAGAAAGGTTTGCTTAATAGGCAACAGCTACTTATATTAGCAATACACTATAATAACTAGAAACAAAGTGGGAGAAATTTAGTGGAAACTTGCAAAGGAGGACATTTTCCATCTATTAACAATGATTAATATGAAGCATTTGTTTAGATACAGGACTGATCTTGTGTTTTGGAAAAGGTAACTGCCTCAGATTTCATCTTTTTCTGTTGGTTCTGAAGAATTTAATTTTGGAACAATGGTTTGAGATGAAACCCAAGTTGACTAAGTGGTTTTCCTTAAATCAGTGACATTTATCCAATAATTTATTTATTTTGCTTAGCAGCACAAGAGCTAGTGTGGAGAGCTAGATAAGGTATTTTTCACCTTGTTGTGGAGTCCTTTAAAATATGTCATTTCTAATAGACAAAATCTCCTGGTTGAAGTTTGTGGTCTTGAGTTCTTTGTCTCTTGGGAGGTTACTGTGGAAAAATTACAGTGTTTTAGTTAGCTGCCTTACAAGGTGACTGCAATAATCCAATATATCTCCTTTTCGTATCATAGATGCACAATTTCCTGAAGATAATTTCATAGGTCTGTCTTTTATAATTTCAAATGGAGACAGCTAGTGTTTACCAGAATGTGTTGATCTTAAATTAAGCAAAACCAATGAAAGAGCTTTTGGCCAATGAATTTTAAAAGCCTCAGTTAATTTTGCCAACTGAGTTTTGATTATTCCGCTTGTGCATTCCACCAACCCAGAAGATTGGGGGTGATACTCACAATGAAAATGTTGGAGAATGGGCCAGATTTTACATATAAACTGAAGTATTTTTTTCCAATTACCCTGTCATGATGAAGTTATGCAGAATCTCCCAAACTTGGAATAATTATTTTAGGACAATGTTACTTACCACTAGGGTTGTTGCTCTTCCGAATGAAAATGCTTCTACAAAATAAGAAAACAAATCTTTATTGGAGTGTACTTGTATCATTGTGATGGTGGCATAATGTGAATAAAATTGTATTGCCATATCTTGAAAGGGCCTTCAGATAAAGAGAAATGACTTTGAAATCTATGAAAAGGTTTCCCTAGATTATGTTTTGGACAGATATGGCAACAATTTTATGCTTTACAATTAACAGTTGCTGAAAGCTTTCAATAATATTGCTTTTCCAAAATAATAATTTTATCGGGGGTCCAATGAATTAAATCATGTACTTAAGTTAGGAAAGATGACTACTTTGGTGTGAAGCATGGATACATCATTTAGTCTAAACCATAGCCCAGTCTCAGAGAACTATGTTCCCCCTTTTGTTTCCCAATCTTCTTGTTCTGTATTTGGATCCTTGGATTGAGCTAATTTTTTATCAAAACCAGGTGCTTTATTGAAAGCTAAAAGTGCATTTATTTTCCTATTCAGATACTTTCAAAGCAGCCCTTTGGCTTTATTATTTGCCAATTTATTTCCTTTGCTTTCTGGAATGTCAGACTGTGAATGGCCTATAATCTTGATAATGGCTAATTATTCTGGCAATAATTTTCCTTCTAATAATTCTTAAACAAGTTATTCATTTTTTTAATGGACTGGCTTTAAAAAGTTAAAATTCCTCTTTTTTCAATAGCATTCCAAAGGCATTGTCTACTCCAAAAACATATTTGCTGTATAAATATTAGCAGTTGTTCTTTTAGCCAATTGATAAGTTCTAATTAATTCTGTTAACTCTACTTTTTGAGCTGAGGCTTATTCTGGAAGATAAATGCATTTTATTTCCTCAATTAAAGATACTATAGCATAAACAGTATGATAAACTTCAGATTCATTTTTCAAGTAAGATCCATATGTAAAACAAACAATATCAGCGTTAGCTAGGGGAGTTCTTTGCAGGTTAATCCTAGGACTGAAAATTTGTTTAATTAAGATTATGCAATCATGTTGCATTTTATCTACATGCAGAGGCAGAAGAGTGGTAGGATTCAGATTATTGTATCTGGAGATTATAATAAAGGGAGAAGAAAGAAGAACTTCATAGGAAGCCAATCTATTAGCTGAATCTCTTTTATATATTTTTGTAGTAAAATATCACATAGGCATAACATATATAAACTTGTTGGCGTACAGACACACAGAAGCAGTTCTTAGAGCTTTATGAGATTATTCAATTGTCAGTTTTTAGTTTCTCTCCCCTCTTTAGACTCTCAGTTTCTCGATTGCCTGTTCTGCTGCCCTAGATAACTGGTAGCAAGGCAACCCTAAATTTGTATTTCCAAAGACATGACTCTTGGGTGAAAATGTACAGTCCAAAGTCACAGAACATAGATTTAAACACCATTATTTGCTGAGATAAAGAAGGCAACAGATAAAGAACCAGTGGAGAAAAGATTGCCAGGAAAAGTATCCTAAGCAAAGATCACATTTGTTATGTAAATATTAAGCCAATGTCTTCCCCATAATAAACGTTTTTCAACTTAGTTTGTTTCTTGATTAGATTACTGACTTCGGGCTAGAGGCCTTTAATATATAGGGCAAGAAAAGCATGCTGTTTTCAGTGTCTAATAATGACATATATGAAAACCAGGTACAGCTGAAAAGCAGACTACTTCAATTTCTCCAAATCAAGGATTTCAGTTTTATATTGAATTCTGGATTCTTAAAAAGAGAAAAAATGTCACAGAACTGGACATTCAATACTTCCAGAGTGCATTTTGCTGCAAGGACATTCCCACAATGCTGTTGGGCAACCCAGTGCCAATTAGCCCACTCCATAATCAGCCCATTTCTGATGGGACTCTTTTCTCTCTCACTGGTGAATGTTTCCATAGCTTCAGTGTGTCCAAATCACATTTGTCTATATGCATGAAGAAACCAATAATAACCTACAGAAATAACCACTTATTGTAAATGTTGTCAGCCACCTCCAAACTGCAGCCCTTACTGGTGACTTCTCAGCCATTTCCCACCCACAGGTCAAGTTCTTTCAAAGAACAAAGTAATCACCAGTATGTCCGAAAGTCAGAGATTAGGGAAAGATAACAGAGCTTTATATCTGAGAGAAATCTTTCCATGACTCTCCAGACTCCACAAAAAAGCAGGAAACCCTCCAAAGGGAATGTGTGGGGATTTTTGTTGTGTGTATCTTAAGAGGTCTTAGGGCTGCTAGAAGTCTTCTCCATATTTTTTGAAGCGGTATAAAAGATGGCAAACGGAAGGAGGAGCAGAAGCAGAATGAAATGGAATAACAAGTCTTATAGGAGACCAACTGGGGAGATTGTGTAAGCTTTCCAAGAGGCAAAAATCATGTGTTTGCTACTACTGAATGTTGAGATGTGACTATGCTGTTAATTGTTCTTGGATCCTGTGCAAATCTCCATCCTATCTATTTGGTTTTCGTACGGGAAGGATGGGAATGTTACCTGGGATTGCACAACAAATAATCAAGCCTCTTATTATATAATCTAAAACTATAAATCTTATTCTCTCCAAAGCCTCTGCTCTTAGAGGGCATTGCTTAAGTTTTGAAAGATATTTTGATAAATGTATTTGAATTTTTATTAGGGCAGCTAGAATAATTTTCCCAATATTGATGGAGGGTTCTGACCACAATTAGTCAGGTACTACCTTTAGCAGCTCCTGTAATTCTTCATTATCTATCAATGTAGTCTCCTTCATTGTGATATAAACAGTAATTTTTGAAATAAGAAAATCAGATTTCAAAAAAAATTGTACTAGTATTTCTATTTTATCTTCTAATTCTAAATACTTTTCCCCCTTTTGAGAGAGGAACAAATGGGTATTATATTATTCTAAGAATTTTCTGTCTATCAAATGGATGGGGTCAGAGGGAACCATGAGGAAAAACATTTGTTCCCTGTAGAGAACCTAATTTTAAAATTATAAATTGAGATACATGTGCTGTTGTAGGAATATTTGTTATACCCACCAGCTGTATTTGTTTTATTTGACCCCCAAAAATAGGACATTATAGTAAGGTGGGATTTGTTTCTGATAATGCAGCACCAGTGTCATTAAGAGCTTCTCTTTGTTATTTTTTGTTTGTTTGTTTGTTTTGTTTTGTTTTTTAATAGTTTCAATTTATCCTAAGGTATTAGTATTAGTGAGAAGATGGAAGTTTCCTTTGATTTCCTCAGAACACTCCATTCTTTCTTTTCTTCTGCCTGTTGTTCTTTCTGTTTAAATCTCTACAATTCTTCTTGAAATATCCAGACCTTTAATGGATCATTTACACTTATAAATTGGTTGGACAATTGTTGTAGTTGTAAACTTATTTGCTTTTCCTCTCTGTTTAACTTTTCTTTTATTTTCTTCCTTAGTTAGGGTTAACTAAGAGAAATTTGATTGCTAAAATTAACTAGGTCATGAGTTCTAGAGGTAGACCAACTGGGGGATTGTCTCTTTATTATAATTACTAATTATTTATTTCTAAAATAAAGTTTGAGTTAAGGAGAGCATCATTTGGTGGTTAGCATAAATGTATTCGGATAAGCATAAATATTGTTTAAACATTTTTTCAAATCTTTCATAGCATGACATTATAGGCTTACCAAGATTTTGTCAGCATTGTTGTATTTGTTCCAATCAATCACTTTTTGTCAAACTAAAAAGATAATGTCTAGTAAAGCTTTGACAGTACTGTTGGCTCATTCATTATTTGCTTCAGAAACATGTAAATCCTCTCAAAAATTTCCCCAGTTTGCCTTTGCAATCCAATCTTCGGCTTTACTTTCTGATACTGACATGTGAACCAATTAACATAAGTCAGATAATCAGGCTGGGCACAGTTGCTCACACCTTTAATCCCAGGACTTTGGGAGGCTGAAGTGGGTGAATCACCTGCAGTCAGGAGTTTGAGACCAGCCTGGCCGACATGGTGAAACACCAACTTTACTAAAAATACAAAAAAAAAAAAAAAAAAAAAATGGAGGGCACCTGTAATCCCAACTATTGGGAGGCTGAGGCAGGAGAATCACTTGAACCTGAGAGGAAGAGGTTGCAGTGAGCCAAGACTGTGCCACTGCACTCCAGCCCGGGCAACAGAGTGAGACTCCGTCTAAAAAAAAAATCAGATAATCTGAAATCATAAACTTATATGTTTAATTCAAATTCTCTATTAAATCTAGTAGGGTTATGAAGAGAATCAGATACATTTTAAGTACATCTTTAAGTTCTACCTTTACCCATGGTTGATAAATCAAGGAAAATTCTCCTTTACTGGACACGGCTGTTCCTGAAATGGAGTCAGAACAGCAGAAGAAGGAAAGAGGAGACAAAAGGGGAATAAGTCCAGACAGAAAAGTTCTGATAATGGGGGATAAAGAGAAGGATGAGCTGATGGAGTAGAAGAAATTTCAACAGTCTTATTTAATTCAGAAATTGTTTTAGATAATTTTTTTTTGTTTTCCTTCTGCAAAGACTGTATCAGTACCCCTTTTAGAAGCTTCTAAGTATCATTGAAAATATCTGTCTCAATTATTTTGTTTTATCTTAGGGCAGGCTTTATCTAACTGAGCACACAGATATGCTAGTTTAAGTATTTCCAAGGCATTCCATGTTGGCCACTATGATTTAGGGTTATTGCAAATTATGTGTGACTAGTTTTCTAAGTACTTACATGAAGAGGCACCATAAGTATTAAATATGAATCTAGCTGACGTTTCCAGTGGAGGATCTCTCCTTAAGGAAGAAGGATAGGTTTTAGATGCACAGCTGACCATAATTTAGATTTTACTCTTTAATGACCAAAAGATTTAGATAGAGGTGTTTAGGATTGAGTGCGCTGCCTGTAGAAATAGATCCTCAAGTTACCAAATTAGAGTCCGTTCTTCTGCTTTATGTGTCTTGATGATCCAAGGAAATGTGGATGCTTAAGGCACAAGATAATCAGCCTTTACTCGTGCCCACCATATTAAACAAGGTTTTCTGTATAATCTACTCAAGGGATTACCTGTGAGACTATTTTACATCGCAAGCATTGAGCTCCAACACTCCCACAAGAACTCAATCACCTAAGGTGCATTTTGGCGAGGAGAAACAGTGTCTCTCATTTTGGGGACTTATGTTTTTCCTCATAAAGAGTATTTTTTTTAAATTTTTTTTATTATACTTTAAGTTCTAGTGCACATGTGCATAACATGCAGGTTTGTTACATATGTATACTTGTGCCAACTCATCAGCACCCATCATCTCGTCATTTACATCAGGTATAACTCCCAATGCAATCCCTCCCCCATCCCTCCTCCCCATAGTAGGCCCTGTTGTGGGATGTTCCCCTTCCCGAGTCCAAGTGATATCATTGTTCGGTTCCCACCTATGAATGAGAACATGCGGTATTTGGTTTTCTGTTCTTGCAAGATTTTGCTGAGAATGATGGTTTCCAGCTGCATCCATGTCCCCACAAAGGACACAAACTCATCCTTTTTATGGCTGCATAGTATTCCATGGTGTATATGTGCCACATTTTCTTAATCAGTCTGTCACTGTGAGGACATTTCAGTTGATTCCAAGTCTTTGCTATTGTGAATAGTGCCACAATAAACATATGTGTGCATGTGTCTTTATAGCAGCATGATTTATAATCCTTTGGTATATACTCAGTAATGGGATGGCTGGGTCATGTATGGTGCATCTAGTTCTAGATCGCGAGGAATCGCCATACTGTTTTTCCATAATGGTTGAACTAGTTTACAATCCACCAACAGTGTAAAAAGTGTTCCTGTTCTCCACATCCTCTTCAGCATCTGTTGTTTCCTGACTTTTAATGATCGCCATTCTAACTGGTGTGAGATGGTATCTCATTGTGGTTTTGATTTGCAAATCTCTGATGGCCAGTGATGATGAGCATTTTTTCATGTATCTGTTGGCTGTATGCATGTCTTCTTTTGAGAAATGTCTGTTCATATCCTTTCCCCACTTCTTGATGGGGTTGTTTGTTTTTTTCTTGTAAATTTGTTTGAGTTTTTTGTAGGTTCTGGATATTAGCACTTTGTCAGATGAGTAGATTGCAAAAATTTTCTCCTATTCTGTAGGTTGCCTGTTCACACTGATGGTAGTTTCTTTTGCTCTGCAGAAGCTCTTTAGTTTAATTAGATCTCATTTGTCAATTTGGCTTTTGTTGCCGTTGCTTTTGGTGTTTTAGACATGAAGTCCTTGCCCATGTCTATGTCCTGAATGGTATTACCTAGGTTTTCTTCTAGAGTTTTTATGGTATTAGGTTTAACATTTAAGTCTCTAATCCATATTGAATGAATTTTCATATAAGGAGTAAGGAAAGGATCCAGTTTCAGCTTTCTACTTATGGCTAGCCAATTTTTCCAGCACCATTTATTAAATAGGGAATCTTTTCCCCATTTCTTGTTTTTGTCAGGTTTGTCAAATATCAGATGGCTGTAGATGTGTGGTGTTATTTCTGAGGACTCTGGTCTATTCCATTGGTCTCTATCTCTGTTTTGGTACCAGTACTATGCTGTTTTGGTTACTGTAGCCTTGTAGTATAGTTTGAAGTCAGGTAGCGTGATGCCTCCAGCTTTGTTCTTTTGACTTAGGATTGTCTTGGCAATGCGGGCTCTTTTTTGTTCCATATGAACTTTAAAGCAGTTTTTTTTCCAATTCTGTGAAGAAACTCATTGGTAGCTTGATGGGGATGGCATTGAATCTATAAATTACCTTGGGCAGTATGGCCATTTTCATGAAATTGATTCTTCCTATCCATGAGCATGATATGCTCTTCCATTTGTTTGTGTCCTCTTTTATTTCACTGAGCAGCGGTTTGTAGTTTTGCTTGAAGAGGTCCTTTACATCCCTTGCAGCAAGAGAGAAAGGTCGGGTTACCCACAAAGGGAAGCCCATCAGACTAACAGCAGATCTCTCGGCAGAAACTCTGCAAGCCAAAGAGAGTGGGTGCCAATATTCAACATTCTTAAAGAAAAGAATTTTCAACCCAGAATTTCATATCCAGCCAAACTAAGTTTCATAAGTGAAGGAGAAATAAAATCCTTTACAAATAAACAAATTCTTAGAGATTTTGTCACACCAGGCCTGCCTTACAAGAGACCCTGAAGGAAGCACTAAACATGGAAAGGAAAAACTGGTACCAGCCATTGCAAAAAGATGCCAAAATGTAAGGACCATCGATGCTAGGAAGAAATTGCATCAACTAATATGCAAAATAACCAGTTAATATCATAATGACAGGATCAAATTCACACATAACAATATTAACCTTAAATGTAAATGGAATAAATGGTCCAATTAAAAGACACAGACTGGCAAACTGGATAAAGAGTCAAGACCTATCAGTTTGCTGTATTCAGGAGACCCATCTCACACGCAGAGACACGCATAGGCTCAAAATAAAAGGATGGAGGAAGATCTACCAAGCAAATGGAAAACAAAAAAAAGCAGGGGTTGCAATCCTTGTGTCTGATAAAACAGATTTTAAACCATCAAAGATCAAAAGAGACAAAGAAGTCCATTACATAATGGTAAAGGGATCAATTCAACAGGAAGAGCTAACTATCCTAAATATATATGCACCCAATACAGGAGCACCCGGATTCATAAAGCAAGTCCTTAGAGACTTAAAAAGAGATTTAGACTCCCATACAATAATAATGGGAGGCTTCAACACCCCACTGTCAACATTAGACAGATCCAGGAGACAGAAAATTAACAAGGATATCCAGGAATTGAACTCAGCTCTGCACCAGCGGACCTAATAGACATCTACAGAACTCTCCACACCAAATCAATAGACTATACATTCCTCTCAGCACCACATCACACTTATTCCAAAATTGACCACATAATTGGAAGTAAAGCACTCCTTGGCAAAAGTGAAAGAACAGAAATTATAACAAAGTGTCTCTCAGACCACAATGCAATCAAACTAGAACTCAGGACTAAGAAACTCAATCAAAACCGCTCAACTACATGGAAACTGAACAACCTGCTCCTGAATGACTACTGGGTACATAACAAAATGAAGGCAGAAATAAAGATGTTCTTTGAAACCAATGAGAACAAAGATACAACATACCAGATTCTCTGGGACATATTTAAAGCAGTGTGTAGAGGGAAATTTATAGCACTAAATTCCCACAAGAGAAAGCTGGAAAGATTTAAAATTGACACTCTAACATTGCAATTAAAAGAACTAGAGAAGGAAGAGCAAACACATTCAAAAGCTAGCAGAAGGCAAGAAATAACTAAGATCAGATCAGAACTGAAGGAGATAGAGACACAAAAAACCCTCCAAAAAATCAATTAATCCAGGAGTTGTTTTTTTTAAAAGATCAACAAAATTGATAGACTGCTAGCAAGACTAATAAAGAAGTAAAGAGAGAAGAATCAAGTAGACGCAATAACCAATGATAAGGGGGATATCACCACGGACCCCACAGAAATACAAACTACCATCAGAGAATACTATGAACACCTCTATGCAAATAAACTAGAAAATCTAGAAGAAATGGTTGATTTCCTGGACACTTACACTCTTCCAAGACTAAACCAGGAAGAAGTTGAATCCCTGAATAGACCAATAGCAGGCTCTGAAATTGAGGCAATAATTAATAGCCTACCAACCAAAAAAAGTCCAGGACCAGATGGATTCACAGCTGAAATCTACCAGAGGTACAAGGAGGAGCTGGTACCATTCCTTCTGAAACTATTCCAATGAATAAAAAAGAGAGAATCCTCCCTAACTCATTTTATGAGGCCAACATCATCCTGATACCAAAGCCTGGCAGAGACACAACAACAAAAGAGAATTTTAGACCAATATCCCTGAAGAACATCGATGCAAAAATCCTCAGTAAAATACTGGCAAATTGAATCAAGTAGCACATCAAAAATCTTATCCACCATGATCAAGTGGGCTTCATCCCTGGGATGCAAGGCTGGTTCAACATACACAAATCAATAAACGTAATCCAGTATATAAACAGAACCAAAGACAAAAACCACATGATTATCTCAATAGATGCACAAAAGTCCTTTGACAAAATTCAACAGCCCTTCATGATAAAAACTCTCAATAAACTTGGTATTGATGGAACACATCTCAAAATAATAAGAGCTATTTATGACAAACCCAGAGCCAATCTCATACTGAATGGGCAAAAACTGGAAGCATTCCCTTTGAAAACTGGCACAAGACAGGAAGGTCCTCTCTCACCACTCCTATTCAACATAGTGTTGGAAGTTCTGGCTAGGGCAATCAGGCAAGAGAAAGAAATCAAGGGTATTCAGTTAGGAAAAGAAGAAATCAAATAGTCCCTGTTTACAGATGACATGATTGTATATTTAGAAAACCCCATCATCTCAGTGCAAAATCTCCTTAAGCTGATAAGCAACTTCAGCAATGTCTCAGGATACAAAATTAATGTGCAAAAATCACAAGCATTCTTATACACCAGTAACAGACAAACAGAGAGCCAAATCATGAATGAACTTTCATTCACAATTGCTTCAAAGAGAATAAAATACCTAGGAATCCATAAAGAGTATTTTATAATTTTGATCACTCAAGAAGAAAGTTTAGATTTTTCTATAGAACAAAGCTTCAGAACATGGCCAGTTTTAAATATTAGAAATTTGCTTAAACCACAAAGATTTACTTCCATCTTTCCAAGAGAAACTGTCTTCTCTTTGACCAAAATTTTGAATAAGGGAAAATATTATAGAAACTATGAGTAATTCAAAACAAAATCTTAACCTCAGAGAAAAGTAAAAGTTATAAATCTGCAGTCAACAATTTCTAATAAAATAGAAACAAAACTCTAATCTTGCAGTAGAGCTTCAATTTCAACCTTGTTGATTTAGAAATGTATATAGCACAAAAAAGTCTAAATCCCATCCAAACTGGAGGGTTTGAACCTCTGAGAGAAGCCCTACCAAAGATCTTTTTCGATTCTGGCAAGGTCAGGTGAATAAAATTCATTCGTGCTTGTGCCAGGACTCCAGTTACCTGCAAAGTGATGGGGATTACTGAGGCTCACTTCAGGTCACTTTGTAGTGACCAAAATGTCAACCTTAAATAAGGAAATTCAGAAAATATGATTAAGTATACAGCTTACAACTAAGCCACGTAGCCACATTACTCTCACAGCTCAAAATAATTTAAAGTTCCAACAGCATTAAGTTTGAATTACTTAATTCAAATACAAATTTAATTTCACAGATCTATTGATTTGCATTTGTATCCCTATGACAGTAACACATTGTAGCTTTTCAAAATAGGTCCTTTATAATGGATTAGAGGAGACCAAAAAATAAATTAGAAATATGACAAACTAAACAAAAGCACAACATACTGAAACTTACAGGATGCAGCAAAAACAATAAGAGGAAGGGTTAGAGAAATAAATGCCTACATTAAAAAAGAAGAAGAATCTTAAATAAACAATCTAAATTTATACTTTAAGGAACTAGAAGGACAATCTAAGCCCAAAGTTAGTAAAAAGAAAAAAATAATGAAGATTTTAGCAGAAATAAATGATATAAAGAAACCCCAAATTATTTTTATCTATTTTAGAGCCTGTGTCTTTACACATGAATTTTAGAAGAATTAACAAAACAAATTTTATTAACAAAAAAATTTTTCTGGAATTTTCATGGAAATTCTATTAAATCTATGTAATTTTATACATGGGTTAAATATAAGATAATTGATAATCTTTATTATATTGAGTCATTCAATACATGAACAAGGTGCAACACTCTATTAATTTAAATTTTCTTTAATTTCTTTTATCCGCATTTTATTGTTTTCAGAAAAAAGTCCTCTACAAATCAAGTTCATATCTTAATATTTTAATTTTGGGGAGATATTGTAATGCTATATATTTAATTTTTGTTTCCACATGATTATTCTTATATAAAAATCTGACAGATTTCTGTTCACTGATCTTTCATTATGTAATCTTGTTGAACTCACTTATTCTAAGAAGTTTTGAGCTTTTGAATATTTTTTTCATAGATTCTTCGGAATTTTCTACATAGGCTGTTCTATCATCTGAACATTAATTGTATTTATTTTTTTCAATTTGTATATCTTTAATTTTTTTGTTCTGACTAGGTTCAGTGTCTAAATTTTTAGTATCATGTTAAATAAGAATGGTGAGAATTAACATCCTTTCCTTGCCTTATTTCTAATTTTAGTGAGAACACAGTGCTGTGTGTTGAGAGAGAACAAGGTGCCATATATACATGTTTAAATCTTTCATCATTATGCATGATGTTACCAGTAGTTTCTTTGTAGATATTCTTCAATAAGTTGAGGAAATTTCTCTCTATTCCAAGTTTGATGAGAGTTTATATATATATATTTATTTATTTAATTATTTATTTATTTTAATTATACTTTAATTTCTAGGGTATATGAGCACAACGTGCAGGTTTGTTACATATGTATACATGTGCCATGTTGGTGTGCTGCACCCATTAACTCATCATTTACATTAGGTATATCTCCTAATGCTATCCCTCCCCCACTCCGCTCCCCACAATAGGACCCAGTGTGGGATGATCCCCTTCCTGGGCCAAGTGATCTCATTGCTCAATTCCCACTTATGAGAGAGAACATGCGGTATCTGGTTTTCTGTTCTTGCCATAGCTTGCTGAGAATGATGGTTTCCAGCTGCATCCATGTCCCTACAAAGGACACAAACTCATCCTTTTTAATGGCTGCATAGTATTGCATGGTGTAGATGTGTCACATTTTCTTAATCCAGTATGTCACTGATGGACATTCGGATTGATTCCAAGTCTTTGCTATTGAGAATAGTGCTGCAATAAACATACATGTGCATGTGTCCTTATAGCAGCATGATTTATAATCCTTTGGGCATATCCCCAGTAATGGGATGGCTGGGCCGTCGGTATTTCTAGTTCTAGATCCTGAGGAATCGCCACACTGTTTTCCACAATGGTTGAACTAGTTTACAGTCCCACCAACAGTGTAAAAGTGTTCCTATTTCTCCACCTCCTGTCCAGAACCTGTTGTTTCCTGAGTTTTAATGATTGCCATTCTAACTGGTGTGAGATGGTATCTCATTGTGGTTTTGATTTGCATTTGTCTGATGGCCAGTGATGATGAGCATTTTTTCATGTGTGTCTGTTGGCTGTATGAATGTTCTCTTTGAGAAATGTCTTTTCATATACTTTTGCCCACTTTTTGATGGGGTTGTTTTTCTTGTAAATTTGTTTGAGTTCTTTGTAGTCTTAGATATTAGCCCTTTGTCAGATGAGTAGATTGCAAAAATTTTCTCCCATTCTGTGGTTGCCTGTTCACTTGATGGTAGTTTCTTTTATGCAGAAGCTCTTTAGTTTAATTCAGATCTCATTTGTCAATTTTGGTTTTTGTTGCCATTGCTTTTGATGTTTTAGACATGGTTCTTTGCCCATGCCTATGTCCTGAATGATATTACCTAGGTATTTAGAGTTTTTTTATGGTATTAGGGTCTAACATTTAAGTCTCTAATCCATCTCTTTGAATTAATTTTCATATAAGGAGTAAGGAAAGGATCCAGTTTCAGCTTTCTACTTATGGCTAGCCAATTTTCCCAGCACCATTTATTAAAAAGGGAATCCTTTCCCCATTTCTTGTTTTTCTGAGGTTTGTCAAAGATCAGATGGCTGTAGATGTGTGGTATTTTTTTCAGAGGACTCTGTTCTGTTCCATTGGTCTATATCTCTGTTTTGGTACCAGTACCATGCTGTTTTGGTTACAGTAGCCTTGTAGTATAGTTTGAAGTCAGGTAGCGTGATGCATCCAGCTTTGTTCCTTTGCCTTAGGATTGTCTTGGCAATGCGGGGTCTTTTTTGGTTCCATAAGAACTTTAAAGAAGATTTTTCCAATTCTGTGAAGAAACTCATTGGTAGCTTAATGGGGATGGCATTGTATCTATAAATTACCTTGGGCAGTATGGACATTTTCACAATATTGATTCTTCCTGTCCATGAGCATGGAATGTTCTTCCATTTGTTTATGTCCTCTTTTATTTCATTGAGCAGTGGTTTGTAGTTCTTCTTGAACAGTTCCTTCACATCCCTTGTGAGTTGGATTCCTAGGTATTTTATTCACTTTGAAGCAATTGTGAATGGGAGTTCACTCATGATTTGGCTCTCTGTTTTCCTGTTATTGGTGTATAAGAATGCTAGTGATTTTTACACATTGATTTTGTATTCTGAGACTCTACTGAAGTCGCTTATCAGTTTAAGGAGATTTTGGGTTGAAACGATGGGGTTTTCTAAATATACAATCATGTCATCTGCAAATAGGGACAATTTGACTTACTCTTTTCCTAATTGAATACCCTTGATTTCTTTCTCTTCCCTGATTGCCCATGCCAGAACTTCCAACACTATGTTGAATAGGAGTGGTGAGAGAGGGCATCCCTGTCTTGTGCCAGTTTTCAAAGGGAATGCTTCTAGTTTTTGCCCATTCAGTATGAGATTGGCTCTGGGTTTGTCATAAATAGCTCTTATTATTTTGAGATACGTTCCATTAATACCGAGTTTATTGAGAGTTTTTATCATGAAGGGCTGTTGATATTTGTCAAAGGCCTTTTCTACATCTATTGAGATAATCATGTGGCTCTTGTCTTTGGTTCTGTTTATATGCTGGATTATGTTTATTGATTTGTGTATGTTGAACCAGCCTTGTATCCCAGGGATGAAGACTACTTGATCATGGTGGATAAGCTTTTTGAGTTGGTGCTGGATTCAGTTTGCCAATATTTTATTGAGGATATTTGCATCAATGTTCATCAGGGACATTGGTCTAAAATTCTCTCTCTCTCTCTTTTTTTTTTTTTTGTATCTCTTCCAGGCTTTGGTATCAGCATGATGTTGGACTCTTAAAATGAGTTAGGGAGGATTCTCTCTTTTTCTATTCATTGGAATAGTTTCAGAAGGAATGGTACCAACACCTCCTTGTACCTCTGGTAGAATATGGCTTTGAATCCACTTGGTCCTGGACATTTTTTTGGTTAGTAGGCTATTAACTATTGCCTCAATTTCAGAGCCTGCTATTGCTCTATTCAGGCATTCAACTTCTTCCTGGTTTAGTCTCAGGAGAGTATAAGTGTCCAGAAATTATCCATTTCTTATAGGTTTTCTAGTTTATTTGCATAGAGGTGTTTATAGTATTCTCTGATGGTAGTTTGTCTTTCTGTGGGGTCGTTGGTGACATCCCTTTTATCATTGTTTATTGCATCTATTTGATTCTTCTCTTTTTTCTTCTTTATTAGTCTTTCTAGCGGTCTATCGATTTTGTTGATCTTTTGGAAAAACCGGCTCCTGAATTCATTGTTTTTTTGGAGGGTCTCTGTGTCTCTGTCTCTTTCAGTTCTGCTCTGATCTCATTTATTTCTTGTCTTCCACTAGTTTTTGAATGTGTTTACTCTTGCTTCTCTAGTTCTTTTAATTGTGATGCTAGGGTGTCAAATTTAGATCTTTCCTGCTTTCTCTTGTGATCATTTAGTGCTATAAATTTCCCTCTACACACTGCTTTAAATGTGTCTCAGAGATTCTGGTATGTTGTATCTTTGTTCTCATTGGTTTCAAAGAACATCTTTATTTCTGCCTTCATTTCGTTATATACCCAGTAGTCATTCAGGAGCAGGTTGTTCAGTTTCCATGCAGTTGAGCGATTTAATTGAGTTTTTTAGTCCTGAGTTCTAATTTGATTGCACTGTGGTCTGAGAGACAGTTTGTTATAATTTCTGTTTTTTAAAATTTTTTTTTTATTTTTTATTATTATTATTATACTTTAAGTTCTCGGGTACATGTGCATAATGTGCAGGTTTGTTACATATGTATACTTGTGCCATGTTGGTGTGCTGCACCTATCAACTCGTCAGCACCCATCAGCTCATCATTTACATCAGTTATAACTCCCAATGCAATCCCTCCCCCCTCCCCCATCCCCATGATAGGCCCTGGTGTGTGATGCTACCCTTCCCGAGTCCAAGTGATCTCATTTTTCAGTTCCCACCTGTGAGTGAGAACATGCAGTGTTTGGTTTTTGTTCTTACAATAGTTTGCTGAGAATAATGGTTTCCAGCTGCATCCATATCCCTACAAAGGACACAAACTTATCCTTTTTTATGGCTTCATAGTATTCCATGGTGTATATGTGCTACATTTTCTTAATCCAGTCTGTCACTGATGGACATTTGGGTTGATTCCAAGTCTTGTTATTAGAATAGTGCCGCGAATAAACATATGTGTGCATGTGTCTTTATAGCAGCATGATTTATAATCCTTTGGGTATATACCTAGTAATGGGATGGCTGGGTCATATGGTACTTTCTAGTTCTAGATCCTGAGGAATCACCATACTGTTTTCCAGAATGGTTGAACTAGCTTTACAATCCCACCAACAGTGTAAAAGTGTCTTATTTCTCCACCTCCTCTCCAGCACCTGTTGTTTCCTGACTTTTAATGATCGCCATTCTAACTGGTGTGAGATGGTATCTCATTGTGGTTTTGATTTGCATTTCTGATACAGTGATGATGACATTTTTTCATGTGTCTGTTACTGTATGAATGTCCTTTTGAGAAATGTCTGTCTTCATATCCTTTTGCCCACTTTTTGATGGGGTTGTTTGTTTTTTTCCCTGTAAATTTGTTTGAGTTCTTTGTAGGTTCTGGATATTAGCCCTTTGTCAGATGAGTAGATTGCAAAAATTTTCTCCCATTCTCGAGGTAGCCTGTTCACTCTGATGGTAGTTTCTTTTGCTGTGCAGAAGCTCTTTAGTTTAATTAGATCCCATTTGTCAATTTTTGTTTTTGTTGCCGTTGCTTTTGGTGTTTTAGACATGAAGTCCTTGACCATGCCTATGTCTTGAATGATATTACCTAGGTTTTCTTCTACAGTTTTTATGGTTTTAGATCTAACATTTAAGTCTCTAATCCATCTTGAATTAATTTTCATATAAGGAGTAAGGAAAGGATCCAGTTTAAGCTTTCTACTTATGGCTAGCCAATATTCCCAGCACCATTTATTAAAAAGGGAATCCTTTCCCCATTTCTTGTTTCTCTCAGGTTTGTCAAAGATCAGATGGCTGTAGATGTGTGGTATTATTTCTGAGGACTCTGTTCTGTTCCATTGGTCTATATCTCTGTTTGGGTACCAGTACCATGCTGTTTTGGTTACTGTAGCCTTGTAGTATAGTTTCAAGTCAGGTAGCGTGATGCCTCCAGCTTTGTTCTTTTGTCTTAGGATTGTCTTGGCAATGCGGGCTCCTTTTTGGTTCCATATGAACTTTAAAGCAGTTTTTTCCAATTCTTTGAAGAAACTCATTGGTAGCTTAATGGGGGTGGCATTGAATCTATAAATTACCTTGGGGAGTACGGCCATTTTCACGATATTGAATCTTCCTATCCATG
This sequence comes from Papio anubis, assembly GCF_008728515.1. Lineage (NCBI taxonomy): Eukaryota > Metazoa > Chordata > Mammalia > Primates > Cercopithecidae > Papio > Papio anubis. The sequence continues at coordinate 85,537,412 of NC_044996.1, read as the reverse complement.
AGCATGGTATGTTCTTCCATTTATTTTTGTCCTCTTTTATTTCACTGAGCAGTGATTTGTAGTTCTGCTTGAAGAGGTCCTTTACATCCCTTGTAAGTTGGATTCCTAGGTATTTCATTACCTTTAAAGCAATTGTGAATGGAAGTTCATTCATGATTTGGCTCTCTGTTTGTCTGTTACTGGTGTTCTTTTACATTTGCTGAGGAGTGCTTTCCTTCCAACTATGTGGTCAATTTAGGAATAAGTGCAATGTGGTGTTGAGAATAATATATATTCTATTGATTTGGGGTGGAGAGTTCTGTAGATGTCTATTAGGCCTGCTTGGTGTAGAGTTGAGTTCAATTCCTGGATATCCTTGTTAACTTTCTGTCTCGTTGATCTATCTAATGTTGACCGTGGGGTGTTAAATTCTCCCATTATTATTGTATGGGAGTCTAAGTCTCTTTGTAAATCTCTAGGGACTTGCTTTATGAATCTGTGTACTCCTATATTCGGTGCATATATATTTAGGATAGTCAGCTCTTCCTGTTGAATTGATCCCTTTACCATTATGTAATGGCCTTCTTTGTCTCTTTTCATCTTTGATAGTTTCAAATCTGTTTTATCAGAGACTAGTATTACAACCCCTGCTTTTATTTGTTCTCCATTTGCTTGGTAGATCTTCCTCCATCCCTTTATTTTGAGCCTATGCGTGTCTCTGCGTGTGAGATGGGTCTTCTGATTACAGCAAATTGATGGGTCTTGACACTTTATCCAATTTGCCACTCTGTGTCTTTTAATTGGACTGTTTAGTCCATTTTCATTTAAGATTAATGTTGTTATGTGTGAACTTGATCCTGTTATTATGCTATTAGCTGGTTATTTTGCTCGCTAGTTGATGTAGTTTCTTCCTAGCATCGATGGACTTTACATTTTGACATGTTTTTGCAATGGCTGGTACTGGTTTTTCCTTTCCATGTTTAATGCTTCCTTCAGGAACTTTTGTAGGGCAGGCCTGGTGGTGACAAATTCTCTCAGCATTTCTTGTCTGTAAAGGATTTTATTTCTCCTTCACTTATGAAACTTAGTTTGGCTGGATATGAAATTCTAGGTTGAAAATTCTTTTCTTTTAGAATGTTGAATATTGGCCCCCACTCTCTTCTGGCTTGGAGAGTTTCTGCCGAGAGATCTGCTGTTAGTCTGATGGGCTTCCCTTTGTGTATAACCCGACCTTTCTCTCTGACTGTCCTTAACATTTTTTCCTTCATTTCAACTTTGTTGAATCGGACAATTATGTGTCTTGGAGTTGCTCTTCTCGATGCGTATCTTTGTGGCATTCTCTGTATTTCCTGAATTTGAATGTTGGCCTGCCTTACTAGCTTGGGGAAGTTCTCCTGGATGATATCCTGAAGTGTTTTCCAACTTGGTTCCATTTTCCCCATCACTTTCAGGCACACCAATCAGACGTAGATTTGATCTTTTCACATAATCCCATATTTCTTTGAGTCTTTGTTCATTTCTTTTCACTCTTTTTCTCTACACTTCTCTTCTCCCTTCATTTCATTCATTTGATCTTCAATCGCTGATATTCTTTCTTCCAGATGTTCGAGTCAGTTACGGAAGCTTGTGCATTTGTCACGTAGTTCTCATGTTATCGTTTTCATCTCTATCAGTTATTTTAAGGACTTCTCTACATTGGTTATTCTAGTGAGCCATCCATCACATCTTTTTTCATGGTTTTTAGTTTCTTTGTGCTGGTTACATAGTTCCTCCTTTAACTCCGAGAAGTTTGATTGACTGAAGCCTTCTTCTCTCAACTCATCAACGTCATTCTCTGTGCAGCTTTGTTCCATTGCTGGTGATGAGCTGCGTTCCTTTGGAGGGGGAGATGCACTCTGATTTTTTGAATTGCCAGCTTTTCTGCACTGCTTTTTCCCCATCTTTGTAGTTTTATCTGCCTTTGGTCTTTGATGATGGTGATGTACTGATGGGGTTTTGGTGTGGGTGTCCTTTCTTTTTGTTACTTTTCCTTGTAAAAATCAGGATCCTCAGCTGTTGGTCTGTTGGAGTTTGCTTGAGGTCCACTCCAGACCCTGTTTGCCTGGGTAGCAGCAGCAGAGGCTGCAGAAGATAGAATATTGCTGAACAGCGAGTGTTGCTGTCTGATTCTTGTTCTGAAAGCTTCATCTCCAGGGTGTACCCCACCATGTGAGGTGTGAGGTGTTGGTCTGCACCAAGTGGGGTATGTCTCCCAGTTAGGCTACTCAGGGGTCAGGGACCCACTTGAGCAGGCAGTCTGTCCGTTTTCAGATCTCATCCTCCATGCTGGGAGATCCTGTGCTCTCTTCAAAGCTGTCAGACAGGGGCATTTACCTCTGCTGAGGTTTCTGCTGCTTTTTGTTTAGCTATGACCTGTCCCCAGAGGAGAAGTCTACAGAGGCAGGCAGGCCTCCTTGAGCTGTGGTGGGCTCCACCCAGTTCGAGTTTCCCGGTGGCTTTGTTTACCCACTTAAGCCTCAGCAATGGTGGGAGCCCCTCCCCCAGCCTCGCTGCCACTTTGCAGTTAGATCTCAGACTGCTGTGATAGCAATGAGGGAGGCTCAGTGGGCATGGGACTCTCTGGACCAGGTGTGGGATATAATCTCCTGGTGTGCCATTTGCTAAGACCCTTTGTAAAGTGCAGTATTAGGGTGGGAGTTACCCGATTTTCCAGGTGTTGTATGTCTCAATTTCCTTTGGCTAGGAAAGGGACTCCCTTCCCTGTTGTGCTTCCCAGGTGAGGTGATGTCTCGCCCTGCTTCAGCTCTCTGGTTGGGCTGTACCCTCAGACCAGTGCCAAGTGTCTGACATGCCCCAGTGAGATGAATCCCATACCTCAGTCGAAAATGCAGAAATCACTCATCTTCTGTGTCACTCCCGCTGGGAGCTGGAGGCTGGAGCTTTTCCTATTCAGCCATCTTGGGTGCGCCCCCTGCCAGGTAGAATCTATATTATGAAAATGACCATAATTCCCAAAGCAATCTATATATCTAATGCAATTCCTATCAAAACACCACCATGAATCTTCATAGAACTAGAAAAAAAATCCTAAAATTCACATGGAACCCAAAAAAGAGCTCAGGTAGCCAAAGCAAGACTAAGCAAAAATAACAAATCAAGAGGCATCACATTACCCGACTTCAAACTATACTACAAGGTTATAGTTACCAAAACTGTTATAAAATAGGCATGCAGAGCAATGGAGCAAAATTAGAGAACCCAGAAATAAAGCCAAATACTTATAGCCAACTGATCTTCAGCAAAACATACAAAAACATAAAACGGGGAAAGGACACCCTATTCAACAAATGGTGCTGGGATAATTGGCAAGCCACATGTAGGAGAATGAAATTGGACCTTCATCTCTCACCTTATACAAAAATCAACTCTAGATGGATCAAGGACTTAATTCTAAAATCTGAGACTATAAAAATTCTAGAAGATAACATCAGAAAAACCCTTCTAGACATTGGGTTAGGCAAAGGCCTCATGGCCAATAACCCAAAAGCAAATGCAACAAAAACAAAGATGAATAGATGGGACTTAATTAAAATAAAATTATTTCTCATGCTTCTGCATAGCATGAGAAATAATGGCCAGAGTAAACAGACAGCCCACAGAGTGACAGAAAATCTTTGCAAACTATGCATCCGACAAAGGACTAATATCCAAAATCTACAAGGAACTCAAACAAGTCAGCAAAAAAAGAAAAAAAATCCCATCAAAAATTGGCAAAAAACATGAATAGATAATTATCAAAAGAATATATACAAATGGCCAACAAACATATATAAAAAATGCTTAACAACACTAATTATCAGGAAAATGCAAATGAAAACCACAATGAGATACCACCTTACTCCTGCAAGAGTGGCCGTGATTTTAAAAATCAAAAATAGTAGATGTTGTTGTGGATGTGGTGAAAAGGGAATACTTGTACACTGTTAGTGGGAATGTAAACCACTGTGGAAAACAGTATGGAGATTCTTTAAAGAACTAAAAGCAGAACTACCATTTGATCCAGCAATCCCACTACTGGGCATCTACTTAATGAAAAAGAAGTCATTACAGGAAAAAGACACTTGCACAGACACTTTTATTTCAGGAAGGTGGATCTTTAAATAAATCACTCCACCATAAGTGCTCCTAGTTCCATGCAGGCTAGGGTTGGTGTGGCTAGGGCCCACCTCCCAGCACCTCCCCCCGACAACAGCCGGTAAGTGGATGAGGAGGGAAGGAGTTCTACTTGCCCAAATTCCTTCTTTTCCACCTCGTGGGTGTAAGGGATAGAGAAGGTGATTCACCTCCACCTTAGGCTACAGCTCCTTCTCCAACTATCCAGCAAGTGATTCTGGTAGGGGAGGGTTTCCTATGGAAGGAGCCTCAGCATGGACTTGAGTCTGATCCAGCCCAACATGGCACTGGAGAGCAAGGTAGGGAGGAGGTTGAGGATACCCGGGCATGGAAGGGATGGGGCGAGAGTACAGAGGCCACATCTCCAGAGATGGTTGCTGACTTTCTAAGGCTAAGGCAGCAAGATCAGTCTAATCCTTTGTGAGTACAACTTTGTTGAAAAAAAAAAAATGGTTTAATTTTTAGCGTGGAAGCGTGAGGGCGGTGTTCAAAAACAGCCAGAAGCAGCAGCCCCTCGACCCTGAAAGGAGGCAGATGGGGTGTGGGGGTTGTTATAGTGGGCTCTCCAGAGGCTTTTGAGATAAACGTCCTGACTTCTCAGGAGTGCCATTATCGCTGCTGATAATAAACAGAAACAAGAGAGTTTCTAGAGACTCTCCCGGAACTACTGAGAATTCGGGCAACCACTGAGAAAAAATGTAGCCCTAAAACCAGGTTAAGGCCTCGGGAAAAGCCTGTGACTGTGGACTTGGGGCTTCCATTGCCCTAAACCCTTCTGTTGGATAGGCAGTCTAAGCAGAGGCGAGGGTGAATGTGGAAGGCCCTCGGTCTGCCTATCAGCCTGTTTACCTGGTGCCAGTAGCAGCGGCGGTGTCTCTCTCGCAGATTTATCCCACCTTTCCTGCAAACGTTAGACTTACCTTGGAGCGCTTTTGCCCAAGAACGACTTGGAGGTCAGACACCTTCCAGCCTCAGTTTGCGGGTTAGGGAAAAAAGGTGAGGCGACGGCTTGCTGCCCCCTTCCTGCAGCTGGGGCTGCTTCACCACTGGGGATGTCTCTGGGGGTGCTGCGTAGTACAACGGACTGCTGCTGTCAAGGTAACCTGTGCACTCACAGGCAACAGGGAGACTGGGCAGTGACCCTGGATGGCGTGGGGCGGAGCTCTGAGCAGGTGGATAGAGTTTTGCGTGCCAGACTTTGCTTCTGCCATTAGATGCAGTCTGGCCTCTCAACGCAGGTGGCTTTTAGGTGAGGGAGAATGAGCTGATTTTCCAGACACCAATGGTGTAACTGGGGCTCCAGTCGCTCCTATCAAGGGACCGGCACTTTGGTGGTTAGATCAGATGGCGCATTTGAATGGGGAAGTGGTTGTTGCCTGCAGGGCACATTTACCATTTTTTAACCCCCCTCATCCAGTTTTACCAATCTGAGAGATGGTCATCTCTTCCACTGTTCCTTTCCATTCCTATACTCCTGCCGGCCTTTAAGTTTTTATATTTATTTATTATAAGTTATTTTATATGCACTGCATTACAGGTTGTTATATATTTTTATTACCTTGTTGGTGTGCCACCCACATCAACTCATCCATTTTACATCCATTATAAACTCCCAATGCAATCCTCCCCCTCCCCTCCCCCTCCCATGATAGGCCCGGTGTGTGATGTTCCCCTTCCCGAGGTCCAAGTGATCTCATTGTTCAGTTCCCACTGGGTGAGGAACATCATTCATTTGGTTTTTCTGTTCTTGTGATGGTTTGCTAAGAATGATGGATTCCAGCTGCATCCATGTCCTACAAAGGACACAAACTCATCCTTTTGGTGTGCATAGTATTCCATGGTGTATATGTGCCACATTTTCTTAATCCCAGTCTGTCACTGGGTGGACATTTGGGTTGATTCAAGTCTTTGCTATTGTGAATAGTGCTGCAATAAACATAGAGTGTGCATGTGAATGTATAGCAGCATAATTTATAATCCTTTGGGTATATCCCAGTAATGGGATGGCTGGGTCATATGGTACATCTAGTTCTAGATCCTTGAGGAATGCAGCCATACTGTTTCCATAATGGTTGAACTAGTTTACAATCCCACCAACAGTGTAAAGTGTTCCTATTTCTCCACATCCTCTCCAGCACCTGTTGTTTCCTGACTTTTAATGATTAAGCCATTCTAGCTTTGGTGTGAGATGGTATCTCATTGTAGTTTTGATTTGCATTTCTCTGATGGCCAGTGATGATGAAGCATTTTTTTCATGTGTCTGTTGGCCAAAGGGGCTAATATCAGAACCTACAAAGAACTCAAACAAATTTACAAGAAAAAAACAAACAACCCCATCAAAAAGTGGGCAAAGGATATGAATAGACATTTCTCAAAAGAAGACATTCATACAGCCAATAGGATTTTTTTTTTTTAATTTTTCTCCAGCCAGCAGTCCCGCAAGCACTGTAGATTTCTCTGGGCTGTGGGAGGTTGAAATGGGAAGAAGGAAGTGACAGGTAGAAAGAGTGAAAGAAGCAGTTTGGAAAAAGGGGCTCTTTGGAAAGCTGCCTACAACTATGGCTCCAGTGATGCAAAACAGCATATGTGAAATCAGAACTATGTGTTGACTTTTGCAATACTTACCATGGCTCCTATTTTCTCCTAAAAAAAGGAAAGTTAGGGGGACAGATGAGGAAGAAGGGGAAACAATTCACAGCAAAAAGGCTTATTTTTTGGACACTTTCTTTGAAACACCTGAGGTTCGGTTATTTTATTTATGAAAATGTCCTGTTATTTCTCTCTCTCTCTCTGTCTCTCTGTGTGTGTGTGTGTACTTCTGGAGAAAATAATCTCCCAACGTGTCTTTTAGCTTCCTCATTTCACCAGTACCCAGAATCCTTTTGAAGGAATGTGTAAAAACTCTAAACTTCTTATGAGCACTGACTTTCCCCCTGGGTAGAGCAAGGACACTGTGAATCTTTGTGGGCACATCTAATTTTTTCTGCAACAGTATGCAAACACTGCAGATTTCTTCTGTAATGCTTTATTTTTCCCCCCAAACAGTGCAAGAATCTGGTTTTCCTCTTGTACCTAGTATTTCTGGCTAGAGAGTGTGGGAACACCTCCTATCTCCTATATTCACCAAATTTTCCCTAGTGGTGAAGATCACTATCAGGGGAAACCCACCCCAATATTCAACGTGGGTCCTTTTCTATTTTCCATAAGCATTGGCTGGTCTGAGAAATAAAGGGAAAGAGTACAAAAGAGAGAAATTTTAAAGCTGGGTGTCTGGGGGAGACATCACATATCAGTAGCTTCCGTGATGCCCCCTGAGCCATAAAACCAGCAAGTTTTTGTTTGTTTGTTTGTTTGTTTGTTTTTTGTTTTTTGTTTTTTTTGAGATGGAGTCTCGCTCTGTCACCCAGGCTGGAGTGCAGTGGCATGATCTCGGCTGACTGCAACCTCCGCCTCCCGGGCTCATGCCAATCTCCTACCTCAGCCTCCCAAGCAGCTAAAACCAGCAAGTTTTTACTAGCAATTTTCAAAAGGGAGGGAGTGTACGAATAGGGTGTGGGTCACAGAGATCACATGCTTCAAGGGTGACAAAAGATCGCAAGGCAGGAGGTCAGGGTGAGATCACAAGGTCAGGGTGAAACTAGAATCAATACTGAACTTCCATGTCCCGCTGTGCACACATTGTCATTGATAAACAAGGTTTAAGAGCAGAGAATCAGTCTGACTAGAATTTGCTAGGCTGGAATTTCCTAATGCTAGCAAGCCTGGGGGTGCTGCAGGAGACTGGGGCATGTTTCATCCCTATCTACATCTGCATAAGGCAGATACCCCCAGAGCAGCCATTTCAGATGCCTCCTCTGGGAATGCATTCTTTTCCCAGCACTGTTAATTATTAATATTTCTTACTGGGGAAAGAATTCATCGATACTTCTTTTACTCATTTCCAGTAATAAGAGAAATATGACTCTGTCCTGCCTGGCCCACAGGCAGCCAGACTTTAAGGTTATCTCCCTTGTTCCCTGAACATCGCTGTTATCCTGTTCTGTATTCAAGGTGCCCAGATTTCATATTGTTTAAACACACATGCTTTACAAACACTTTGTGCAGTTAACACAATCATCACAGGGTCCTGAGGCAACATGCATCCTCTGCTTATGAAGATGACAGGATTCAGAGATTAAAGTAAAGACAGGCATAGGAAATCACAAGAGTATTGACTAGGGAAGTGATAAATGTCCATGAAATCTTCACAATTTATGTTCAGAGATTGCAGTAAAGACAGGTGTAAGAAATTATAAAAGTATTAATTTGGGGAACTAATCAATGTCCATGAAGTCTTCACAATTTATGTTCTTCTGCCATGGCTTCAGTTGGTCCCTCCGTTCGGGGTCCCTGACTTCCCACAACAGATCACCAGATATCTTCATACACTCTAAGTTTCCTTTGGAGAGTGTGGGAGAACCCCATATCCCAGATTTCTGTGGGCTTGTTTGATAGTCCCCTAGTTATCTCCTGCACACATCAAAATCAAAATTATCTCTCTTCAAGTAGGAATACTCCATAATGTCTCCTCATCACAACTTCCACCTGGGAGTCTTAGAGATATTTTTAAATCTCCACTGAACATGGAATTTTGCAACATTACTTTGTACCTATCCCAGTCAGGGCAGGAGCCTGCACATCTTTCCAGCATTCAGGTTCCCCTGGTGGTCAATGCAGAAACCTTGGGCTGTTTTCCATGCACATGAAATTCTTGACAGACAGGAGCAAGCAAGGGACATTATATCTTCTGCAGGCACCAAATTTTTCCTAGACAGTCAAAAGGCACCTCACATTCCTTCTATAGCCAAAATGTATCTTGAGGCAATGAGTGGTAAAGGATTGCTTACCTTCCCCCATGCTCCCCAAATTGTCCCTGGATTATAAAACAGTCAGCATCTTCCCTTAATTCTACATTTCCTCTTTATAAGATAATATAGGGTCAGCCCCCGACTAAAAGAGCAGCCAGTAACCCTGGAAACTTTACCAACACTCTTTCCATTTTGGAAGATCCCAATATCATGTCCTCAGCCTAGCCCCAGACAGCCAGGAGCAGACTGACTCCCTCAGGCCCACAACTCCTCCAAAGACTCCAACAGCCCTTCAACCTCTATTCTGCCAACAATAGAGGAGCTGCTAACCTCAGCAGCTGCACGCATATATAGAATGAAGTCAGTTATTAGGAGTGTCTGACAGATTTTACAAAATTGAATTCTGGACCTGAGAATACATAATTGAGATAAGAAAAGTGAGCTGGCACCTTTATTCCACAATAGCCTTGAAGCAAGCACCTTTATGCAGCTCTCCTAGCACACCAGGAGGACCCAGAGCTTAATCTGGCCCAGGTGCCAATAATGAGACCCTTCCCCTCTCCCTTCCTCACCTGGGCTTCCAGCCTTACCTCTAACCTAGTGTAACTCGCAGTCCCTACCTTGCTAGGTGTCAGTATAGTGAGGACAGACCCCCCCCCCCAACCCTTTAAGAGTCCCTGACCAAACCAGATGCTCCAACTGCATCTGGGAGTGGGCTTTCCCGCACCACTTGGTGTTCTTCCCTAGTGGCCTTCTCTCCCAAGAACAACAGAGGTGGCATGTGTGGCTTCCAGAGAAATAGCTCTAGTCAGCCAATCACAGCCAAGGAGAGGAAGCACCAACTTCCAAGCAGCCTGGAGCTGCGAATTTCTCCAAGCCTCTAGGCATCCAATTTATAGGGTTCTGCAGGGAGGACAGGAGAGGGTGGCTCACCAACCTATTGCTGCATTCGGGGCAGGGGAGACAGTACTGGGCTATGGGCTCTCCTCCCACAGGAGGTATTACCTCCTCCCTTTGCAGCCCATGCAGTGCAATTTGTGAAGGCTTTAAGCCGGCATGCAGTTTTTCAATCTATTCTTTACCAAGGTTCAGTTTCAAATCGAGTCGAAGTTCCCACCCACGTTCCTTTCTTCTCCCCCACATCCACCCAGCCACCATCTCTCTGAGGTACAGTCCGGCCCTACCAAAATAGAGACTTAAAGAAGTGCTTTTGGTGGTCCAGAAGGGCACTCCTGATGCCGAATCTTGTGGCGATTGGGATCTAAAGGAAAATTCAGCCAATGACTATGATAAGAAAAAATAGTAATGAGAAACACGAATGTACATATATATTTGCTTTTTCTCATCTTGAAGGAAGCTCTTTCATATATATATATGTGTGTGTGTGTGTGTGTGTGTGTGTGTGTGTGTGTGTGTGTATGTATGTATATATATATACTCCAAATGGGCAGGGTTTTTTTTTTTTTTTTTTTTTGATGGACATATACACAAAGAGGCAAGTTACCTATCTGTTTGAGATGGAAGTATTAGTGGCAGAGGTAGGACTCCACACTATCTGACTCTAGGTATTTTTGTGGTGTCTCAACATAAATGACCTGAAATGATATTATGGAATTAAACATTCTTATTTTGTTTTTATGCTGTTAAGCTAATCATGCAGTATTGTGCATTTGGGAATTGGGATGCATTGTGTTCAAAACGATTTTGTAAATTGTGTGTGTTTCAGTCCCTACGTAAATAACATGTAGCTTGTTGCAGCGATAATATTGCAAATTAACATCTCTTCATCTCTTTTGTTGTTGTTGTTCAATAGCTTGAGACTTGTTGTAGCCTAATCAATCACCTAACTCTGTGGATTCATTCTTCCACAAATGTGTCTTCCTCTATATTTATTCCAACACCTTCTCAAACTCATTACACTTTTATTTTCAGAGCCCCTAACTCATCTCCCTAAATTCCTCCTCCCTACATGGTCAGATATCCATGACACTGGCTTACCGAAGGAAAATTAATGTAAATGCCAATTTTGTCATGTCATAATCACTGCATAAAGCACTGATATGGGATTCCCAGGCAAGGTGGCCCAATAGAAACAGCTCTAGTCTGAAGCTCGCAGCGAGACCAACACAGAAGGTGGGTGATTTCTGTATTTCCAACTGAGGTACCTGGCTCATCTCATTGGGACTGGTTAGAAAGTGGGTACAACCTATGGAGGGGTGAGCAGAAGCAGGGTAGAGTGTCACATCATGCGGGAAGCACAAGGGGTCAGGAAACTCCCTCCCTTTGCCAAGGGAGGCCCTTGAAAGACTGTGCCATGAGGCATGGTGCATTCCAGCCCAAATACTAGGCTTTTTCCACTTTCTTCATGACCTGCAGACCAAGAGAATCCTTTGGGTGCCTGCACCACCAGGGCCCTGGGTTTCAAGCACAAACCTGGGTGGTCATTTGGGCAGACACCGAACTAGCTGTAGAAGTTTGTTGTTTTTTTCCCCAATAGTGCCTGGAATGCCACTGAGATAGAACCATTCACTGTAGGGGGCTGAAGCCAGAGAGCCAATTTTCTTGCTCAGTAGATCTCACCCCCATGGAGCCCAACAAGCTAAGATCTACTGGTTTGAAATTCTCACTGCCAGAACAGCAATCTGAAGTCGACCTGGGAGACTCCAGCTTGGTTGGGGGAGGGTCGTCCACCATTACAGGTGCTTGAGTAGGCGGTTCTCCCCTCACAGTGTAAACAAAGCCACCAGGAAGTTTGGACTGTGCCCACCACAGTGCCACAAAGCCCATGTAGCCAGACTGCATCTCTAGATTCCTCTTCTCTGGGAAGGGAATCTCTGAAAGAAAGGCAGCAGTCTCAGTCAGGGTCTTATAGATAAAACTTCCATCTCCCTCAGACAGAACACCTGGGGGAAGGGGCGGCTGTGGGCACAGCTTTAGCAAACTTAAACATTCCTGCCAGCCAGCTCTGAAGAGAGCAGCAGACCTGCCAGCACAGCACTTAAGCTCTGCTAAGGGACACACTCCCTCCTCAACTGGATCCCTGATCCCTGTGCCTCCTAACTGGGAGACCCTCCCAGCAGGGTTCGACAGACACCTCATACAAGAGAGCTCCAGCTGGCATCTGGCAGGTGCCCCTTTGGGATGAAGCTTCCAGAGGAAGGAGCAGGAAGCAATCTTTGCTGTTCTGCTGCCTCCACTGGTGATACCAAGGCAAACAGGGTCTGCAGTGGACCTCCAGCAAATGCCAGCAAACCTGCAGAAGAGGGGCCTGACTGTTTAAAGAAAAACTAACAGTCAAGGAGCAATAGCATCAACATCAACAAAAAGGACCCATCCAAATGTCACCAACATCAAAGACCAAAGGTAGACAAATCCACAAAGATGAGGGAAAAAAAAACAGCACAAAAAGGCTGAAAATTCCAAAAACCAGAATGCCTCTTCTCCTCCAAACGATTATAACACCTCACCAGCAAGGAAAGAAAACAGGATGGAAAATGAGTTTGATGAATTGACAGAAGTAGGCTTCAGAAGGTGAGTACTAACAAACTCCTCTGAGCTAAAGGAGCATGTTCTAACCCAATGCAAGGAAGCTAAGAACCTTGATAAAAGGTTACAGGAACTGATAACTAGAATAACCAGTTTAGAGAAGAACATAAATAACCTGATGGAGCTGAAAAACATAGCATAAGAAGTTTGTGAAGCATACACAATTATCAATAGACAAATCGATCAAGCAGAAGAAATGATATCAGGGATTGAAAATCAACTTAACAAAATAAAGCATAAAGACAAGATTAGAGAAAAAAGAATGAAAAGGAAGAAACAAAGCCTCCAAGAAATGTGGGACTATGTGAAGAGACTAAACCTATGCTTGATTGATGTACCTGAAAATGACAGCGAGAATGAAACCAAGTTGGAAAACACATTTCCGGATATTATCCAGGAGAACTTTCCCAACCTACCAAGTCAGGCCAGCATTCAAATTCAGGAAATACAGAAAAAACACAAAGATACTCGTTGAGAAGTGGAACCCCAAGACACATAATCATTAGATTCACTAAGGGTGAAATAAAGGAAAGAAATGTTAAGGGCAGCCAGAGAGAAAGGTCGAATTACCCACAAAGGGAAGCCCATCAGACTAAACCTGACCAAAACAAACAATGGGGAAAGGATTCCCTATTTAATAAATGGTGCTGGGAAAATTGGCTAGCCATATGCAGAAAACTGAAACTGGACCCCTTCCTTACACCTTATTAAAAAATTAACTCAAGCTGGATTAAGGACTTAAACATAACACCCAAAACCATATAAACCTTAGAAAAAAACCTAGGCTATACCATTCAGGACATAGGCATGGGCAAAGGCTTCATGACTAAAACACCAAAAGCAACTGCAACAAAAGACAAAATTGACAAATAGGATCTAGTTAAACTAAAGACCTTCTGCACAGGAAAAGAAACTATAATCACAGTGAACAGGCAACCTACAGAATGGAAGAGAAATTTTGCTATTTACCCATCTGACAAAGGGCTAATATCCAGAATCTACAAGGAACTTAAACAAATTTACAAGAAAAAAAATCAAACAACCCCACCAAAAAGTGGGCAAAAAATATGAGCAGACACTTCTCAAAAGAAGACATTTATATGGCCAAAATATGTATGAATAAAAGCTCATCATCACTGGTCATTAGAGAAATGCAAATGAAAACCATAATGAGATACCATCTCATTAAAAAGTTAGAAAGAAACATGCTGGAGATGATGTGGAGAAATAGGAACACTTTTACACTGTTGGTGGGAGTGTAAGTTAGTTCAACCACTGTGGAAGACAGTGTGGCAATTCCTCAAGGATCTAGAACTAGAATTACCATTTGACCCAGCAATCCCATTACTGGGTATATACCCAAAGGATTATAAATGATTCTACTGTAAAGACACATGCACATGTATCTTTATTGCAGCACTATTTACAATAGCAGAGACTTGGAACTAACCCAAATGCACATCAATAATAGACTGGATAAAAAAATATGGCATATATACACCATGGAATACTATGGAGCCATAAAAAATAGTGAGTTCATGATTTTTGCCAGGAGATGGGAGAAACTGGAAACCATCATTCTCAGCAACGTAAAGCAGGAACAGAAAACCAAACACCACATGTTCTCACTCATGAGTGGTAGTTGAACAATGAGAACATATGGGCACAGGGAGGGGAGCATCACACAGTGGGATCTGTCAGGGGGTGGGGGGAAAGAGGAGGGATAGCTGTAAGGGAAACACCTAATGTAGATGACGGGTTGATGAGTGCAGTAAACCACCATGGCACATGTATACCTATGTAACAAAGCTGCACGTTCTGCACATGTAGCCCCGAACTTAAGTATAGTAATAAAAAAAGAAGAGACTGATATGGTTCCCTAGCTCACAAACTCCTCCCTCTACAGAAGCTTCTCTGAAACGTGCATCTCTCACCCACATTCCTCATCCACTATCAAAATCGTACCTGTTTTTCAATTTCCAGCTTAAATTTCACTTCTCATTAAAATCTTCTTTGACTTCTTTTTAATAGCTTTATTACATATAATTCACATACCATAAAATTCATGTATTTAAACTTTAAAAGTGAATAACTGTACAATATTCACAGAGTTGTGCAACCATTACTACAGTCAAATTTAGAACATTGTCTTCACCACAAAAAGAAATTTCATACATATTTGCAATCTTTCCTGTTTTCTCCCAGGCACTTCCTCCTGCCTAGCCCTGAGCAATCACTAATATACTTTCTGCATCTATGAATTTGCTTATTTTACATAAAAAAGTTATACAATATATGGTCTTTTGTGACTGGCTTCTTTTGCATAGTATAATATTTTCAAGCTTCATCCACATTGTATTGTGTATCAATTCTTCATTCCTTTTTATTGCTAAATAATATTACATTGTACAAATATACCACAGTTGTTTAAACATTCATCAGTTTATGGCCATTTAGATTGTTTCCACCTATTGATTATCACGAATCTTGCTATGAACATTCATGTACAAATTTTTGTGTGGACAAATGTTTTAATTAATCATGGGTATATGCTCAGAATGTAATTGCTAGATCCAATGGTAATTCTAAGTTTAACTTTTCTGAGGATGTGCCAACGTGTTGCCCAAAGTGGCTGCACCATTTTACATTTTTTTCACATCCTTATCAACACTTACTATTTTCTGTGGATAGCCATACTAGTGGGTGTGAAGCAGTATATTATTCTGGTTTTGATCTGCATTTCCCTAATGACTAGTGATGATCCCTAACTTTTTATTTGATAATTGGTGATTTGTCGATCTTTTTGGGAGAAGCATCTGTTCAAATATTTTGCCCATTTTTACATTATTTGACTTTTTATTACTGAGTGTTGTGTTATTTATATATTCTAAATATGGTACAGTTGCATCAAATAAATGATTTCTGAATATTGTTTTCTTTTTAATAGTCTGTCTTTTCACTTTATTGATGATGTCGTTTTAAGCACAAATAATTTTATTTATTTTTCTTTTGCTGCTTATGCTTTTGGTGTCATATCTAAGAAGCATTCCCCAATCCAAGGTCATTAAGATTTACTTTTATATTTTCTTCTAACAATTTTATAGTTTTAGCTGTGACATTTAGGATTTTGCTTCTTTTTAAGTTAACTTTGTATATGATGTGAAGTATGGGTTCAACTTTTTTTTTGCATGTATCCACATGCACATATACAGTTGTCACAGAGCCATTTGCTCAAGACTATTCTTTTTTTATTGAATAATCTTGGCTCCCTTGTTAAAAACCTTGCCTGTAAATATGAGGTTTAATTTCTGAACTTTCAGTTCTATTTTATTAATCTATGTATCTAGCATCATGCTGTTGCCACACTGTCTTGATTACTGTAGCTTTGTAGTATGTTTTGAAATAGGAACCTGTGAGTCCTTTAAATTTTCTTGTCATTTTCAAGAATGTTTTAGATATTGTGAATTCCTTACATTTTTTATTGCTTTATTTATTTATTTTTTAGTTTTAATTTTTTTTTTTTTTTGAGATGGAGTCTTGCTCTGTTGCCCAGGCTGGAGTGCAGTGGCACAAGCTCAGCTCACTGCAAGCTCCGCCTCCCAGGTTCATGCCATTCTCCTGCCACAGCCTCCCAAGTAGCTGGGACTATAAGCACCCACCACCAAGCCCAGTTAATTTTTTTTTTATTTTTAGTAGAGACGGGGTTTCACTGTCTTAGCCAGACTGGTCTCCATCTCCCGACCTTGTGATCTGCCTGCCTCAGCTTCCCAAAGTGTTGGGATTACAGGCATGAGCCATTGCGCCTGGCCTACATTTTTATATGAATCAGGATTGGCTTCCCAATTTTGGCAAAATAAGTCCAGCTTAGATTTTCATAGAGAGTGTATTGAATGTGTAGATCATCTGGGGGAGTATTGTCATCTTAACAATATTATGTTTCCAATCATCTGGGGGAGTATTGTCATCTTAACAATATTATGTTTCCAATCCACGAAAATGGTTTGTTTTTCCCTTTATTAGGTATTTAATTTTTTCAGTAATAATTTCTAGTTTTTAAAGTATGATGTTTGCACTTTAAATTATTTCTTTAATAATTTTTATGATATTTTAGCCAGCAATGAATTCTCTCTTTTTGTTTATACAGTGTAGTGTAATGGGTCCCCCATCAGGTAACTTAAGGGCCTGTGTCCACTGCCTGAACCCTGAAGGCTGGGCAGTGAGCCAAGGCCATAATGCTCAACCAAAGTGCAGGTGTCCCTGAGAATCCAAACATTCTGGAGAGTATCCGAGATTCTACCAAGGAAAAACAATCTCGTTACACACATACAGTAGGCAAAGAGCCAGAAAGTTAGCTAAAAATCAGCTCAGAGATGGGTGATTTCTAGATTTCTAGAGCTGTCCTGCTGCCATCCAGGATAGCCCTTTAAATCAAGCTAGATTTATCTGAGTCGCTCTTTGGTCTCCCAGTTCCTCCCAGGTTGGGGGAGATATTTTTCATTTAAATTTTTTAAACTTTTCATACCATTTGGGAGTGTATTTATGTCACATTCATTTGAAAAATATTGTTAACTGCATATAAGATTTTTGGTTGATAGGTTTCAACACTTTGAATATATTGTCCCTCTGCCTTCTGGCTCTTTTTTCTAATGATACATCAGCTGTTAATCTTTTTGTAGGTTCCTACATACATTGAGAGCTATCATTCTTGTGCAACTTTGAGGATGTTCTATTTCTTTTGCTTTCAACATTTTAAATATGACGTGTCAGGGTATAGATCTCTTTGTTTTACTTTTAATTTATTAACAATGTTTTATATTTCTCTGGCATTCTGTATATTTTTCATTATTTTTATTTCTAATAGAGATTATATATTCTCTATTGATGTGTCTTCAAGTTCATTGAATTTTCTACCAGTTCAAATCTACTGTTGAACCTCTATAATAAAATATTTATTTTTATTGTAAATTTTACCTTCATAATTTTTTTGTAATTTTTATTTTGATGAATATTCTGTAGGTTGAGACATTATCATCTATCTTCCTTTAGTTTTTTAAAAGCATAGTTTCCCTTAGTTATATGAACATATTTAAAACAATCAACTTAAAATCTCTGATAAATTCAACATCTGTAGCTTCACAAAGATAGTTTCTATTTTGTGCCTGTCTTTATTAAGGTGAATCTGTTACATTGTCCTGTTTCTTTTTATGTCTTATAATTTTTTGGTTGTTGACAAGCCAATATTTTAGATGTTTCATTGTAGCAACCTTGTGGCAACACCCAGAGCTTGTTGGTATCACACCCAAATATTAGCCTCCAGTAATTGTCAGATGGTTACAATATTGTTTTCAACAATACTTTGGAGCATAAATTGTTCTACAATGATCCAGTGAAATTTAGACCCCTTTTTAGGGGAGGAGGCTAGTCTTTTAGATGAGTCTTTTAGGCTTTCTCCAACCCCAGGCAGAAGACTTCTCTTAGAGGTCTTTTCCCATAGTTATTGCTGATTATCTTCTAGCTAACCTAACGTTGACATTGTTTTCTCATAAAACTACAAGGCTTGATTTTATTGTTTACTACCCAAATCTCCATTGTTTTCAACAATGGCTTAAAGCTTGAGCTTCCTCATGCTGTTTTTCAAAGAGAGTCAGTTATATTTGGGAAAGTGATTGAACTGCAAGTTTTATAATATGTACTACCTATCCTCCTAGGTAAGTTCTTTACATCACTGCTCCAGAGACTGACACAAGTATAGTGGCCTGCTTCTCTTGAAGAGACACCTCTGCTTTATGAGCAACATACTAGATAGTGATGGTAACCACTGATGTTCTATACTTGTGTCTTCTGACTTGGAATATCTGCCCTACAAACAAACTGGGACAAGGAAGATCAGGACCCATCATTCTTGGCCTGCCCTGCTAGTATTCTTAGCCTACCTTAACCTTATCTGTGGGGGCTCAGTGAAGCAAGGAAGCCACAAACCTCTCAGCTATTCTTACCTGGGCTTGACCTTCTAAAACACATATCTTCTTGATAGCGGCAGGAGGGAGACAAATGCCTATGCAGATGGGGCAGTTCCACAGTGAAACCCCACCTCCAAGCCAAATGTAGTTTAACGCCTGAAAGCCAAGCTACAAGCAAATCCCGGACCAGACTGAGAACCTGTCTTCTGGTTTGGTGCATTTTCCTCTGATGGATCACCACCCTTTACCTATTTTACATTTACCTACCCTTTCCTAATTGGTTTTCTAGACTGTTGTGACCACCTTTGAGTGTGGTCTTTGCTTTAACCATTTTTGCATACTCACAAAGCAATCAACACTCACTCCCTATTCTAAGTCAACAAAAAGCCCTTGACCCAGTCACACAGGGGAAAAAAAAACACCTGACTGTGGGAGTGGGAGACCACCCCCCCCCACACACACACCCTCTCTACTGAAAGCTGTTCCATTGCTCAAGAAAATTCTCCATCCTCGTCACCTTTCAGTCATCAGCATGATCTCAACCTCAGTCTTGAATGCTGGACAAGAGCTCGGATCATCCCATCTAGTGCAGGTACCCAGAAAGGCTGTCACTGGCAGAGGGCAGCTGCCCTACACAATGGGGATAGGGGCTGACTGAGCGGCTAACATGCCACCATCCATCAGGCTGTGGATGGCAGAACTAAAAGAGCTAATTAGCACACTGACACCCCTCCTGGGGCTTCAGGGTTGCAAGCCCTGCGTGCCACCACATTTGCCTCAATGTGACATGCCTGATCTGGCCTCAGGCCCCACATGGAGCTTGCTCCTGTGTTGGCACTAGGAGTGGCCAGCCGGATCATGTGCTCACCTGCTCACATGCTCCCTCCCACAAGGGGCTGACCATGGTGGGCTGAGTAGATGGGGCGCCCTAACTGTAAGTCTGACAAAGGGGCCAAGAAAAATCCTGTGTCATTTTGGGGGCTTGCCTGGGATCCTGAAAAGTGACTAAATGCAGAACTGGACTCTTCAGTTATTTTCTGAGGCCTCTCATCCTCAGACTTTTTTCTGAAGGCAGACAAAGCATCAAAACTCTGATTAGCTAGTTAAGAGTGAATGGTACAACTACAGAGGACAGAATGATGTAGGGGACACCCTCCCTCCCATTGCTCTCAGGGTTGGGAATGTTGGCCTTATTCTAATTCAGTCTTTTCTATTGCATTTTCCATATTTCTTTCAGGGCTGTCCTTGACCTATCTTTTCTTTTACAATATTGAGGGTGTTGTTCCAAACTACAGAGATATTACTGAGTAGAATGAGCATTTGGCCCAATCATCAGATATGCAATTCAGAACAATGTGGTTTCACTCTGTTCTTAGAGGCAAGGAGATTCTAATGATTAGGACTTTGTTGCTGTTGTTTTTGTTTTTCCTATTGAAGGAATCCATTTGCATAGAGCAAGAGACTTTTTCCTCCAAGCACCTTCCCCTTCCTGTGCTTAAGATTTTTTTTTTCTTTTCTTTTTTCCACCATGTCAGGAGTTAACATAGCCCTGCAAATACAGGAAACTTTACTATGTGAGAGGTGTTTTTTTCCTTCTTCTTTTTCTTTTAAAAGACATTTTACTAGGCTAGGACCCTGATACATGGGACTCCTTATTCTCTCCCTTGTTTGAGGATGGCCACTGGAGACTTAATGAGTGCATGCACCCTCCTGAGGCATGTTTATGTCCAAATGCAATTCCAAGCTTCGGGTTGAAGTCCCGAAAACTGAATCTGAGGGATCCAGAGGCAGATAACAACAGAAGTCAAGGGGCACAGTGCACGTGAGCATGACTAATTCATGCTGATTAGTCCTCTCCCAGTTTTATGAATAGAGGTCATGCTAGCATCTATGGCATAGATGAGGTTACTGACAGCAGGGAGGATAGGCAACATGTAGGTGAGTGCAAATAATTCCTACCCTCTAGGCCTCCCTGTTCCATATGAGTGAAAGCTGCATTGGCACCCATGGGTGATACCCTGCCAAAGGTGCTGAGACTTGGGGATATAAATACAGAAGAAAGAAAATTGATGCCTTTTCTTTCTCTCCCTCATGTACCCTCGGTATTCACTGGGAAGAGAAAGGAACTAAGGGATGCATTTTTCGCCTCTTTCCAGATGGGTAACCTGCCATCTTCAGTCTCTACTTGCATTGAATTCATCCTGAATCACTGGCACTCCTTTGAAAAATAATGCCTTCTTTTTTCTCGTCTGTCC
The DNA here is from genome assembly GCF_008728515.1 of Papio anubis. Classification (NCBI taxonomy): domain Eukaryota; kingdom Metazoa; phylum Chordata; class Mammalia; order Primates; family Cercopithecidae; genus Papio; species Papio anubis. Next base: position 85,516,652 of record NC_044996.1, on the reverse strand, counting down.
TCTCTTTGCAGATGGGAAATTGTGTTCCCATACCACAAGACACTCCCCTCAGATGCAGCACCAAAACTGGGAATAATTTCCCCCAACCTTAAGCTCTTTGGCTTAAAAAAAAGTGAACTTTGAATAAATTACATATCTAACTGAGCAAATCTTGTGAGAAGAGACAACTTTTATGGTATTCAGATCACCTCTTTGTCTGCTCCCCGTTTACAAGACTCCAGGGTCAAAAGGCGCCATAGTTCAGGGCAAGGGAACCCAGAAGCCTAATATGCCAGCGAAAAGTTAAAAGGTTTTTTGCCAGTCAGACTTCTGGCCTTCTCTCTCTGCAAACCAATAGGGAAAATGACAAAAAAAAAAAAAAAAATCAGTTTATAACATCAGTAAAGTATTGGTTAATGGAAAAAAAGATTTGTGAGGTTGGTCTTAAGCTGTAGCCAATCTGGTGTGGTTTGTGTGTCTTTCTGTATGGTTCTATCATAAGAAGGAATACCTTAGGATAGAATGCATGTCTAGGATCCCATTAGCCTACTGTTCAAGCCATCCCAGCAAATTGGTCAGTTACAAACTTTACTACAGGTCTCTGAAGAAAAAAAAAAAAAAAGACAAAAAACTGAATGAGGTCTCTAGTTTGTTTTATGTCCTTGGGAGCTTGACTTTGTTACCATGTGGCAGTACTTTCCTTTGGCCTCTGCCATTATATAATGGCAGCCCATGTTCAATCCTGGCTTAGGGAATGACTACTTCCTGGCTAATATCTACATGACTTTTATAATTTGCTGATTATTTTTCCCTCCATGAACGACTTCTAGCTTCCTTTCTTAAATTTTCCTTACTCTGAGCTACCCTTAGATACTTGAGATTTTGTAAAAACTGCTTGCCACCTCTTTGAAAATACCTCATAGACTCATAGTTCAATCATAATCTTAGTTAAGGTTTGTTGATTTCACCTGTGAGGTTACTTTTGATAAAGTTCAGAAGCCAGAAATATTGGCCACTTGACATGGTAAAAGTCTGGTAATAAGGGATTCAAAAGGATTTTCTTAAAAAGCAATATGGTTTCAGCTTAATTAAGTCAATATCTAAGCTATAGGTATAATGAAAAGGCCTTTATGTTTTTCTCTTCTTTGATTTTTTTTCTCTGGAAAAAAGGTGTTTTTATTTTCTTCTTAGTCAACTGAATTACTTTTCTCCATTTTATCTTGCCACTCTTCAAGCATGAATGAGAGGCCCTAAAATAACTTCTGAGAGGATAAGACTCCTTAGGGGAAACAGAAAAGGCAATGCAGATCCCATTTTGAAGAACACACACACACACACACACACACACAAAGAGAGAGAGAGAAATTAGAAGCAGATAGATCCCTCTCAAAATGTGTTTTTGTCCTCCTGCTATATCTGCTTATTAGGCCCTAGAAACTGCATGCTTTGTTAGCTCTGCTCTTGAAGAACTCCACCCTGAGGCAAGTAATCTAATTAGGAGATTGGCAAATGAAAACTCTTACAACTACTGAATCTTCTTCTGTCTGTGTAGTTATATATGTGTTACTTGGGTGATGTTTATATTTAAAAAAGCACTAATGAATTGGCTTAGAGAAAAATAAGCACTTAGATCAATTATTTTTGAAGAAAAAATAAAAGCTGTAATGCCTTTTAGTTCACTTGACTTTAATCTTTGAGACATAAAAACAGTTTTAAAAAATTTTGGTAAAATACAAATGTCTTCAAAATGTAAACATGTGATCTAAATTATGCAGGCCAGAGTTTAAGTTTGCTAACTGCCTTAAGGTCATAAACTGTTTCTTTGACTTTTGAAAATTGTTTGACTTGCGTGTTTTACAGTTAAGTAAAAACTGGGGACATATGGAATTAAGCACACCCCTAACTATGCTGGAAAAACCTAGATCTTATCTGCACCTAGTGCATAATTAAAACAACTCATCAGGTTTTACATTAAAATAAAAAAATTGCTAAGAATTACCATTATAACATGGAATTGAGATGACTGAAAATAGATTTATATACAAGATTCATAAGGAAAGTAAAATGTGTTTTTAGTAGAAGATTATAAGAAGTCATGGGAATGTAAATTTTTGCCTATTTAGAGGGTTAAAGGAATTTTTAAATTTAAAAAGATAAAGCTAAAGGTTTAAACAAGAGGTGGAAGGTTTGTAAAAATTAATCTTGCAAATGAACTCTGCGTTTGAACACACTGAGTAAATTTCAAAGGATATTATATTTTTTTTTCATAAATTGAGCATCAGAATAAAAGCACAACAGGGTTTTCATAAGGCACTGATTTGCTCTTTAACAAAAATTTGTAAAGCATTATAAAAGATTTATAACTCCTCAAGTGGGTTCCTTACTTCTTTGCCTCCTGACTAGGAGAGACCTCCAAACAGGAGTTGACAGACCCCTCATACAGGAGAGCTCTGGCTTGCATCAGGCCAGTCCCCTTCTGGAATGAAGCTTCCAGAAGAAGGAGAAGGCAGCAGTCTTTGCTGTTCTGCAGCCTCCACTGGTGATACCCAGGTGAACAGCATCTGGAGTGCACCTCCAACAAACTGCAGCAGACCTGCAGAAGAGGGGTCTGACTGTTAGAAGAAAAACTAACTCTCAGAGGAACCCACCTCTGATAATTCAACGTTATTTCATGTAGGTTCTTTTCTATTTCCCTAAGAGTTGGCCAGTCTGAGAAATAAAGGGAAAGAATACAAAAAAGAGAAATTTTAAAGCTGGGTATATGGGGGAGACAACACACGTCGGCAGGTTCCATGATGCACCCCAAGTCACAAAACCAGCATTTTTTATTAGTGATTTTTAAAGGAGAGGGAGTGTTCAAATAGGGTGTGAGTCACAGAGATCACATGTTTCACAAGGTAATAAAATATCACAATGCAAATGGAGGCAGGGTGAGACTACAGAACTGGGGCAAAATTAAAAATACTAATGTAGTTTCATGTCCCACTGGGCATGCATTGTCATTGATAACATCTTATGAGGAGAGAGGGTTTGAGAGCAGACAACCAGTCTGACCAAAATTTATTAGGCAGGAATTTCCTCATCCTAGTAGGCCGGTGAGCACTACGGGAAACCCGGGTTTATTTCATCCCTTATCTGCAACTGTATGAGACAGACATTCCCAGAGCAGCCATTTCAGATAACTCCCCCTAGGAATGCATTATCTGTCTCTGGGCTGTTCCTTGCTGAGAAAAAGAATTCAGCAATATTTCTCCTATTTGCTGTTGAAAGAAGAGAAATATGGTTCTGTTCTGCCCGGCTCTCAGGCAGCCAGACTTAATGATTATCTCCCTTGTTCACTGAACATTACTGTTATCCTGTTTTTTTTTCAAGGTGCCCAGATTTCATATTGTTTAAACACGCATACTTTATGAACAATTTGTGCAGTTAACACAATCATCCCAGGGTCCTGAGATGACATACACCCTCATCTTACGAAGATGACGGGATTAAGAGATTAAAGACTGCTGTAGCCTGGTAGTATAGTTTGACGTCAGGTAGCATGATGCCTCCAGCTTGGTTCTTTTGGCTTAGGACTGTCTTGACAATGTGGGCTCTTTTTTGGTTCCATATGAACTTTAAAGTAGTTTTTTTCCAATTCTGGGAAGAAAGTCATTGGTAGCTTAATGGGGATGGCATTGTATCTATAAATTACCTTGGGCAGTATGGACATTTTCACAATATTGATTCTTCCTATCCATGAGCATGGAATGTTCTTCCATTTGTTTATGTCCTCTTTTATTTCATTGAGCAGTGGTTTGTAGTTCTTCTTGAAGAGTTCCTTCACATCCCTTGTGAGTTGAATTCCTAGGTATTTTATTCACTTTGAAGCAATTGTGAATGGAAGTTCACTCATGATTTAGCTCTCTGTTTGCCTGTTATTGGTGTATAAGAATGCTAGTGATTTTTACACATTGATTTTGTATTCTGAGACTCTGTTGAAGTTTCTTATCAGTTTAAGGAGATTTTGGGTTGAAACGATGGGGTTTTCTAAATATACAATCATGTCATCTGCAAACAGGGACAATTTGACTTACTCTTTTCCTAATTGAATACCCTTGATATCTTTCTCTTGCCTGATTGCCCTAGCCAGAATTTCCAACACTATGTTGAATAGGAGTGGTGAGAGAGGGCATCCCTGTCTTGTGCCAGTTTTCAAAGGGAACGCTTCCAATTTTTGCCCATTCAGTATGAGATTGGCTATGGGTTTGTCATAAATAGCTCTTATTATTTTGAGATATGTTTCATCAGTACCAAAATTATTGAGAGATTTTAGCATGAAGGGCTGCTGAATTTTGTCAAAGGCCTTTTCTGCATCTGTTGAGATAATCATGTGGTTTTTATCTGGTTCTGTTTATATGCTGGATTATGTTTATTGATTTGTGTATGTTGAGCCAGCGTAGCACACTTGGACAAAGGAAGGGAAACATGAGATCCTGGGGCCTGTTGTGTGGTCGGAGGAGGGGGGAGGGATAGCATTAGAAGGTATACCTAATGTGAATGATGAGTTAATGGGTGCAGCACACCAACATGGCACACGTATACATATGTAACAAACCTGTACATTGTGCACATGTAGCCTAGAATATGAAGTATAATTTAAAAAAAGAAAGTTCTGATTAAAGTCAGCTTTACTTTGAAAAAAAAGATTAAAGATAGGCATAGGAAATAAAAAAGACTTTAAACCAGCAGAGATCAGAAAAGACGAAAAAGGGCATTACAGAATGGTAAAGGGATCAATGCAACAAGAAGAGCGAACTACCATAAATATATATGCACCCAATACAGAAGCACCCAGATTAAATAAACAAGTTCTTAGAGACATACAAAAAGACTTGCACTTCCACACAATAACAGTGGGCGACTTTAACACCTCACTGTCAATATTAGACAAATCAATGAGACAGAAAATTAACAAGGGTATTCAGTACTTGAACCCAGCTCTGGGTCAAGCAAACCCAATAAATATCTACGGAGCTCTCTACCCCAAATAAACAGAATATACATTCTTCTCAGCACCACATGGCAGTTATTCTAAAACTGACCACATAATTAAAAGTAAAACACTCTTAAGCAAATTCAAAATATTGGAAATCTTAACAGTTTCTCAGACTACAGTACAATCAAATTAGAATGCAAAATCAAGAAACTCACTGCAAACTACAAAGCTACCTGAAAATTGAACAACCTGCTCCTGAATGACTCACGGTTAAATAATGAAATTAAGACAAAAATAAACAAATTATTTGAAACCAATGAAAAAAAACAGACAACAAACCAGAATATCTGGGAAACAGCTAAAGAAGGGTTATGGGAGAAATTTATAGCACTAAATGTCCACATCAGAAAACTGGAAAGATCTGAAATAGACACCCTAACATCACAATTAAAAGAACAAGAGAAGCAAGAGCAAAAAATGCGAAAGCCAGCTGAAGACAAGAAATAACTGTGATCAGAGGAGAACTGAAGGGGACAGAGACACAAAAACCCTTTAAAATATCAATGAATCCAGGAGCTGACTTTTTGAAAAGATTAACAAAATAGATAGACATTTAGTTCTACTAACAAGAAAAGAATGAAGAATCAAATAGACAGAATAAAAAATGATAAAAGGGATATCACCAATGATACCACAAAAGTACAAACTACCGTCAGATATTATAAACATCTCTATGCAAATAAACTAGAAAACCTGAAGAAATATAAATTCCTGGACACATATGCCCTCCAAGGACTAAACCAGGAAGAAGTCAAATTCCTGAATAGACCAATAACAAGTTCTGAAATTGAGGCAGTAATTAATAGCCTACCAACCAAGAAAATATAATAAAATAAAATAAAAAAGAAAAGAAAAGAAAAAAGAAAAAAAGCCCAGGACTAGGTGGATTCACAGGCAAATTCTACCAAGGGTACAAAAAGGAACTGGTGTGATTTCTTCTGAAACTATTCCAAACAACAGAAAAGAGGGAATCCAATCTTACTCATTTCATAGGCTCGCATCATCCTAATACCAAAACCTGTCAGAGACACAACAAAGAAAGAAAATTTCAGGCCAATATCTCTAATGAACATTGATACAAATATCTTGAATAAAATATTGGCAAATTGAATCCAGCTGGATAGCAAAAAGGTTATCCACAATTAAGTTGTCTTCATCGCTATAATGCAAGGCTGGCTCAACACATGCAAATCAATAAACATAATCCATCACATAAACAGAACCAATGACAAAAACCAAATAATTATCTCAATAGATGCAGAAAAGGCCTTCAATAAAAGTCAACATCTCTTCATGTTAAAAACGCTTAATAAACTAGGTATTGATGGAACATATCTGAAAATAATAACTATTTATGAAAAATCCATAGCCAATATCATACTGAATGGGAAAAAGCCGAAGGCATTCCCTTTGGAAACTGGGACAAGAAAGGATGTCCTCTCTCAGCACTCCTATTAAACATAGTATTGAAAGTTCTGTCCAGGGCGATCAGGCTAGAGAAAGAAATAAAAGGTATTCAAATAGGAAGGATGTCCTATCTCAGCACTCCTATTCAACATGGTATTGGCCAGGACGATCAGGCTAGAGAAAGAAATAAAAGGAATTCAAATAGGTATTACATAGATATTCAATTTGTCTCTGTTTCCATATGATATGATTGTATATTTATAAAATCTCATCGTCTCAGCCCAAAAACTCCTGAAGATGATAAGCAACTTCAGCAAAGTCTCAGGATACAAAATCAATATGCAAAATTCAAAAGCGTTCCTACACAACAACAATAGACAAGCAGAGAACCAAATCATGAATTAATTCTCATTCATAATTGCTACAAAGAAATTAAGATACCTAGGAATACACCTTACAATGGATGTGAAGGACCTCTTCAAGGAGAGCTAAAACCACTGCTCAAGGAAATAAGAGAGAACACAAACAGGTGGAAAAACATTTTATGTTCATGGATAGGAAGAATCAACATCGTGAAAATGGCCATATCGTCCAAAGTAATTTATAGATTCAATGCTATTCCCATCATTCCATGGTTAACTTTCTTTGCAGAATTAGAAAAAAGAAACTACTTGAAATTTCACATGGAACCAAAGAAGAGCCCATATAACCAAGACAATCCTAAACCAAAAGAACCAAGCTGGGGGCATCATGCTACCTGACTTCAGACTATACTAGAAAGCTACAGTAACCAAAACGGAATGGTACTGGTACCGAGACAAATATATAGACCAGTGGAACAGAACAGAGGCCTCAGAAATAACACCACACATCTACAACCATCTGATCTTTGACAAACCTAAGAAAAGCAAGCAATGGGAGAATGATTCCCTATTTAATAAATGGTGATGAGAAAACTGGCTAGCCATATGCAGAAAACAGAAACTGGACCCCTTTCTTACTCCTTATAGAAAATTTAGCTCAAGATGGATTAAAGACTTAAATGCAAAAAACGAAACCATGAAAACCATAGAAGAAATCTTAGGCAATAGCATTCAGGCCATAGGCATGGAAAAGTCTTTATGACTAAAACTCCAAAATCTACTGCTACAAAAGCTGAAATTGACATATGGGATCTAACTAAATGAAAGAGCTTCTGCACAGCAAGAGAAACTAATATCAGAATGAACAGTCAACCTACCAAATGGGAGAGAAAGATTGAAATACACCCATCTGACAAATGTCTAATATTTAGAATTTACAAGGAGCTTAAACAAGTTTACAAGAAATAAAACAAACTATCCCATCAAAAAGTGGGCAAATAATATGAAAAGGCATCCCTCAAAAGAAGACATTTATTTGGTAAACAAACATACAGAAAAAAGCTCATCATCACTGGTCATTAGAGAAATGCAAATCAAAACCACAATGAGATACCATGTCATGCCAGTTGGAATGGCAATTATTAAAAAGTCAGGAAACAATAGATGCTGGTGAGGCTGTGGAAAAATAGGAATACTTTTACTCTGTTAATGGAAGTGTAAATTAGTTCACCCATTGTGGAAGACAGTGTGGAAATTCCTCATGGATCTAGAATAGAAATAGTATCTGACCCAGCAATTCCATTACTGGATGTAAACCCGAAGGTTTACAAATTATTCTACTATAAAGACACATGCAGGCATATGTTTATTGCAACACTATTTACAATAGCAAAGACTTGGGACTAACCCAAATGTCCATCATTGGTAGACTCGATAAAAAAAAGATGTGGCACATAAAAAAGATGTGGCACATAAAAAAGATGTGGCACATGGGATACTATGCAACCATAAAAAGAAATGAGATCATATCCTTTCCAGGGACATGGATAAAGCTAGAAACCATCATTCTCAGCAAACTAACACAGGAAGAGAAAACCAAACACTGCTTGTTCTCACTCATAAGTGGAAGTTGAACAATGAGAACACATGGACACAGGGAAAGGAACATCACACACTGGGGACTGTTGGGGTGTGGGGGGCCAAAGGAAGAGAGGGCATTAAGACAAATACCTAATGCATGTGGGGCTTAAAACCTAGATGATGGGTTGATTGGAGCAGCAAACCACCATGGTACATGTATACTTATGTAACAAACCTGCACATTCTGCACATGTATCCTGGAACTTAAAGTAACAAAATAAGTAAAATATTTGTTTAAAAAAGTAAAAAATGGTTTCTAAGACTCTCAGTTCATGGTTAAACTGGTTAAGACAGAATAGAATTATCTAACAGGCTTCATTAAAAAAATTGAGATTGATTACTGAAAGGGTGAAATTTGGCTTTCCCTCCCTTGAACAAGATTTCCATGTAATAGTAAAGGATAATGAAAGATTTTTCTCTTTGCCTAGTGAATAAACTACCAATAAAAGGAAGGACAAGTCAGGAAACAGGTTGTCTGGAAGACTATGTCTTCCCTTTTAATAAGTGTAAGATTTTGTCTTCTAAAAACTTTTTGAGTCATCATTTTGAGTAAATAAATGGCATGGTAATCTGGAATTCTATTTCTTAATGTCAAGTGTTTGAAATTTTTAACCTGTTTCGTAAGCTTTCTAAAATCAAATGTCAGCTTCAAAATTTTTCTTTTCTGACCCCTAACTTTGGATGCCACAGAAGGCCCCTGGAGCATCCAAAAGAGAGGTAAATAGGATTATTTGACATTTTTAGTTACGTTGGATTGCCTAAATAAAAGTAAGGTTTAATCCCCTTTGGGTTATATTGTAGTGAATAATATTAATGTAAGTTCCAAAACTGTATGGGATTTCTAAAATTCTAATGTCTGAGTATATGTTGTCAATCATAATTAAGGTTATTATGTTAATGTATTGTAAACCACATAAATAATCAAATTTTTTAGTCAATCGTGTTTTTGACTGAAACCCCTGGATATTTTGTCATTCACAGACAATTATTATCTTACTTTGATCCTTTTCAAATGATGGTTTATAATCAGCTACTGGAGTTTGACAGGTGCTCTTAAAAGCAGCTTTCTGATATCTTTGGAGACTGTGACATTGGAACATAGGAAAAACATACAAGACTCATGAAGAGTTGAAATGCTCATGAATATCAAGCAGAACTAGAGTTAACTGAATGAACCAAAGTAACAGAAAACTGAAGTAATCTTTTCAACTACTTACATAAAGCATTGTTGACCCTTGTTTTGTTTTTCAGAGTCAATGAAACCTTTCTTTTGAGATATCTACAGCTTTTAACAGTTGAGTAAGCTACACTCCTGTGAACAAAAATTAGAGCACATTTTTTTTCTCTGCCTGGTTTCTCTAGAATTTGGAAATTATGTTTGAGTATTTTTAACTATGGCAAAATAGTTATTTGTATTAGGGCAATAAGAATCCATTTGCTTCTTCAACAGGACACAATTGGAGAAACTGGTTGTTATACCAAGGCTTTAACTGGAAGGGTGCACTTCCCTTTAAGGAATCAAGCCTTACTTGCAGAGCCAATAAAAGCCCCTTTGGAAAACTGGCCTTATACCTTGTCTACACAGTCTTCACACAGGGTTCCTAACCTGTTCTGAGTAAAGAATATCACTTTGTAACAGGCCCAGAAGCCCCATGCTATCTCAGGACTCCAAGAAGAGAGGAAGTTATCCAACTTACATATATTTAAGGGTACAAACCTATGGCTGGGCTCAGCTTTAGAAGTCTTATCCGAGGTTCCTTATGGAACAGATTTCCATCAAAACCAATTTTAAAAGCCTATGTAAAAACAATTATTCTTGCTCCACTTTATGCAAATAATCAGGCCAAGGATAATACTAATGTGTATCTTTCAAACAACTTAGTCCTAGCATGATTTGTTTTTAACAAAAATGAGGACTGGAGAGAGAAAAAATATTTTTCAAAACTTATACACTTGCCATTAAATTCTAGTCTCCTTAGTTGTTTTTAAGTCTACATTTTAGGCTAACCCTGCTTATTCTTGTGAATCAACCAGTTATCTTCAGCTGCAGCTCAAAAGAAAAAAGCGATGGGCAATATCAAAAATCTGGATTAATATTCTAGTTCTGGGCAATTATCTTGAAAATTCTGGCTGGTTATAAGAGTATATAGGGTGCTTATAACCTGTAGATCTCTTTGTTTGGGAAAATAAGACAGACCAAGGGAGCTAACCAAAGCCAAGCCCATGCACCCATCTTAGCAGGCATAGCTATAGCCACCAGTTATCGCATGCCAGCAGTTTCAGGATTTTTAAGCTGTCCTCACGCTGTTGTTTCATTTTGATCCATATCTTCTAATAACTTCATTTGCCTCTTTTTGCCTTCAGATCATCAAACTCTAAATGGTCATGCAACCAGAGCCTCGGGCAATGTCTCCCTTTTACAGGGGACCATTAGATAAGCCTCTATGAGATATCGGACTGCCATGCCCCCTGTCAGCAGTTGAGATGAGTCTCCATCCCTATTTTAATGGCAGTTAGATGTACCTCTTCAGAAGGGAGAGTTGATAGCAGCAGAAGGCAGACAAATACTTAGTCAGATAAGGGTAGGACCCCAGTGAAAGCCCACCTCCAAGCTGAAGACATTTAAATCCTGAAATCCAAGCCACAACTCAAATCCATGAACAAGATTCAGAATCTGTCTTCCTATTTGGCGCACTTTCCTCTGATTAGTCACACCCTTCACCTATTTTACATTTACCTACCCTTTCCTAATTGGTTTTCTACACTGTCTTGCCCACCTTTGAGTGTTGTCTTCACTTTAACCTTTTTTGCATACTCACAAACCAATCAGCATGCACTCCAGATTCTGAGTCCCTAAAAAGCCCTGGACCCAGGCACATGGAGGGAGAAAAACCACCCAACTGTGGGGATGGGGTACTATGCCCCTTCACATCCCTTCTCTGCTGAGAGCTGTTTATTCACTCCATAAAATTTTCTACAATCATCACCCTTCAGTTGTTAGCATTACCTCATTCTTCTTGAATGCTGGATTGTAGCTCAGAATCCACTGAGTTCAGGTACCCAGAAAGGTTGTCACATTGGCCATTTGCCCTCCCTCCCCAGCAGAGGGCAGCCACCCCACACAATGGAGTCAGGGGCCTACTGAGCTGCTAAAATGCTGCCGTTCATCAGGCTGACAGCAGAATTAAAAGAGCTAATTAGCACACTAACAGCCCCTCTGGAGATTCGGGGTCATGGGCACCCTTGCTTGGACACCACTGCATTCCCCTTGAGGCAACACGCCTTGACTGGCCATGGGCCCCACACAGAGCTTTCTCCTGTGACAGTGCTCAGAGTAGCCGGATCCCGCACTCACTCATGTGCTCCCTCCCTCAAGGGGCTGAGTGTGGTGGGCCGAGTAGATGGCATGCCCCTGCTGCAAGTCCAGCAAAAGGGTCAAGAAAAATCCAGTGTCAATGGGATGATAAGAAATGCTATAGATCTACCTCATCTTTGATGATATTATAGCTCTAGACTGGGATCCTGGGGGAAAGAAAAATCTGTTTTTGGCTTCAGGTGTCCAGGATTGAGCTTCCATTATGCTGAGCTGAGAGTGGGAGAATGGAACAGGTCCTGGCTTAAATGTGACTGGTTCTCCCTGTGCTTACAAAGATTTTCTTGAATAACTGTTAATTTATTTGCTATAAGTCTTTAGAACAATTTCCAGACACTTTAATGTGTTTTGTTGTTTATAATTTTCAGTAGTTATGCAAAGACTTAACTTTATTGTTTGTTTGTTGATAATTTTTACCAGTTATGGTTGTTTGATTAAAGTAAGTGTCCCTGGATCTCCTCACATCCCCAGTCCAGAGGTCATTTCATCTTTCTTGACTTCCTAAATTTATACTCCACAGAATGTAGTTTGTGATTATATATGCTTCAGGCTAGCTGTTTCCTTTATTAATCATAGTTCCTACATAGACTAAAAAACTAGGTATTATTCTACTGCCTCTTCATCAGTAAAACAAATACAATAACTATTTACTGAGTGCCTACTCTGTGCTGTGGTTCCAGATAGCAACGAGGAAGAGGATGCAGTGATGATTCAGACTCAGCCTCTACCCTGGTACATAAAAGGAGACAGGTATGAATATTACTTTATTTTTTTATTTTCCTTTTTTTATTATTATTATACTTTAAGTTCTAGGGTACATGTGCATAACATGCAGGCTTGTTACATATGTATACTTGTGCCATGTCGGTGTGCTGCACCCATCAACTCATCACCACCCATCAACTCGTCATTTACATCAGGTATAACTCCCAAAGCCATCCCTACTCCCTCCCCCCTCCCCATTTGAGGTCCCAGTGTGTGATGTTCCCCTTCCAGAGTCCAAGTGATCTCATTGTTCAATTCCCACCTATGAGTGAGAACATGCAGTGTTTGGTTTTCTGTTTTTGCGATAGTTTGCTGAGGATGATGGTTTCCAGCTGCATCCATGTCCCTACAAAGGACACAAACTCATCCTTTTTTATGGCTGCATAGTATTCCAAGGTGTATATGTGCCACATTTTCTTAATCCAGTCTGTCACTGATGGACTGGATTGATCCCAGTGTCCATCTGGGTTGAACCCAAACCCAACATTTGGGTTGATTCCAAGTCTTTGCTATTGTAAATAGTGCCACAATAAACATGTGTGTGCATGTGTCTTAATAGCAGCATGATTTATAGTCCTTTGGGTATATCCCCAGTAATGGGATGGCTGGGTCATATGGTACATCTAGTTCTAGATCCTTGAGGAATTGCCATACTGTTTTCCACAATGGTTGAAGCAGTTAACAAACTTCACCAACAGTGTAAAAGTGTTCCTATTTCTCCACATCCTCTCCAGCACCTCTGTTTCCTTGACTTTTTAATGATTGCCATTCTAACTGGGTGTGAGAGATGATATCTCATTGTAGTTTTGATTTGCATTTCTGATGGTGAGTGATGACGAGCATTTTTTCTTGTGCCTATTGGCTGTATGCATGTCTTCTTTGAGAAAATGCCTGTTCATATCCTTTGCCCAATTTCCTTGATGGGGTTGTTTACTTTTTTCTAATAAATTTGTTTGAGTTCTTTGATAGGTTCTGCTTTTCAATAACCCTTTGTCAGATGAGAAGATTGCAAAATTTTCCCATTCTGTAAGGTTGCCTGTTCACTCTGATGCAGGTAGTTTCTTTTGTAGAAGCTTTTATAATTTAATTAGATCCCATTTTGACAATTTTGGCTTTTGTTGCCATTGTTTTGGTGTTTTAGACATGAAGTCGCTGCCCATGCCTCTATGCGTCCTGAATGATATTACCTAGGTTTCCTCTGTCTAGGGTTTTGGTGGTATTAGGTCTAACATTTGTCTCTTAATCCATTCTTGAATTCGCTTTTCGTATAAGGAGGCGAAAGGATCCAGTTTCAGCTTACTTATGGCTAGCCAATTTTCCCAGCACCATTTATTAACAGGGAATCCTTTCCCCATTTCTGTTTCCCCAGGTTTGTCAAAGATCAGATGGCTGTAGATGTGGTATTATTTCTGAGGACCCTGTTCTTGTTCCATTGGTCTATATCTCTTGTTTTGGTACCAGTATCATGCTGTTTTGATATCAGTACCATGCTGTTTTGTCTACTGTAGTCTTGTGTAGTACAGTTTCTGAAGTCAGGTAGTGTGGATGCCTCCAGCTTTGTTCTTTTGACTTAGGATTCTCTTGGCAATGCGGGCTCTTATTTGGTTCCATATGAACTTTAAAGCAGTTTTTTCCAATTCTATGAAGGAACACATTGGTAGCTTGATGTGGATGGCATTTAATCTATAAATTACCTTGGGCAGTATGGCCATTTTCACGATAATGATTCTTCCTATCCATGAGCATGGTATGTTCTTCCATTTGATTGTGTCCTCTTTTATTTCACTGAGCAGTGGTTTGTAGTTCTCCTGGAAGAGGTCCTTAACATCCCTTGTAAGTTGGATTCCTAGGTATTTCATTCTCTTTGAAGCAATTGTGCATGGAAGTTCCTTCATGATTTGGCTCTCTGTTTGTCTGTTACTGGTGTATAAGAATGCTTGTGATTTTTGCACATTAATTTTGTATCCTCAGAGGATGCTAAAATTGCTTATCAGTTGAAGGAGATTTTGGACTGAGATGATGGGGTTTTCTAAATATACAATCATGTCATCTGCAAACAGGGACAATTTGACTTCTTCTTTTCCTAACTGAATACCCTTGATTTTTTTCTCTTGCCTGATTGCCCTAGCCAGAACTTCTAACACTATGTTGAATAGGAGTCTTGAGAGAGGGCATCCCTGACTTGTGCCAGTTTTCAAAGGGAATGCTTCCCGTTTTTGCCCATTCAGTATGATATTGGCTGTGGGTTTGTCACAAACAGCTCTTATTATTTTGAGATACGTTCCATCAATACTGAGTGTATTGAGAGTTTTTAGCATGAAGTTCTGTTGAATTTTGTCAAAGGCCTTTTCTGCATCTATTGAGATAATCACGTGGTTTTTGTCTTTGGTTCTGTTTATATGCTGGATTATGTTTATTGATTTGCGTGCGTTGAACCAGCCTTGTATCTCAGAGATGAAGCCCACTTGATCATGGTGGATAAGCTGTTTGATGTGCTGCTGGATTCGGTTTGCCAGTATTTTATTGAAGATTTTTGCATCAATGTTCATCAGGGATATGGGTCTAAAATTCTCTTTTTTGTGTGTGTCTCTGCCAGGCTTTGGTATCAGGATGATATTGGCCTCATAAAATGAGTTAGGGAGGAGTCCCTCTTTTTCTATTGATTGGAAGAGTTTCATAAGGAATGATACCAGCTCCTCCTTGTACCTCTGGTAGAATTCGGCTGTGAATCCATCTGATCCTGGACTTTTTTTCATTGGTAGGCTATTAATTATTGCCTTAATTTCAGTGCCTGCTATTGGTCTATTCGGGGATTCAACTTCTTCCTGGTTTAGTCTTGGGAGAGTGTAAGTGTCCAGGAAATTATCCATTTCTTCTAGGTTTTCTAGTTTATTTGCATAGAGGTGTTTGCAGTATTCTCTGATGGTAGTTTGTATTTATGTGGGGTTGGTGGTGATATCCCCTTTATCATTTTTTATTGCATCTATTTGATTCTTCTCTCTTTTCTTCTTTATTAGTCTTGCTAGTGGTCTATCAATTTTGTTGATCTTTTCAAAAAAGCAGCTCCTGAGTTCATTGATTTTTTGAAGGTTTTTTTGTGTCTCTATCTCCTTCAGTTCTGCTCGGATCTTAGTTATTTCTTGCCTTCTGCTAGCTTTCGGATGTGTTTGCTCTTGCTTCTCTAGTTCTTTTAATTGTGATGTTAGAGTGTCAATTTTAGATCTTTCCTGCTTTCTCTTGTGGGCATTTACTGCTATAAATTTCCCTCTACACAATGCATTAAATGTGTCCCAGAGATTCTGGTATATTGTATGTTTGTTCTCATTGGTTTCAAAGAACATCTTTATTTCTGCCTCTATTTTGTTATGTAACTAGTAGTCATTCAGGATATATTGTTCAGTTTCCATGTAGTTGAGCTTTGTTTTGATTGAGTTTCTGAACTCCGAGTTCTAGCTTGATTGCACTGTGGCCTGAGAGATAGTTTGTTATAATTTTGCTCTGTACATTTGCTGAGTGAGAGGCTTTTACTTCCAATTATGTGGTCAATTTTTGGAATAAGTGCTATGTGGTGTTGAGAAGAATGTATATTCTATTGATTTGGGGTGAGAGTTCTGTAGATGTCTATAAGGTCCTTGGTGCAGAGTTGAGTTCCACTCCTGATAACCTTGTTAACTTTCTGTCTCATCAATCTGTCTGTTGACAGTGGGGTGTTAAAGTCTCCCATTATTATTGCACGGTGTCTAAGTCTCTTTCTAAGTCTCTAAAGACTTGCTTATGAATCTGCACTCTGTATTAAGTGCATATATATTTAGGATAGTTAGCCTTTCCTTGAATTGATCCCTTTACCATTATGTAATGGCCTTCTTTGTCTCTTTTGATCTTTGATGGTTTAAAGCCCTGCTTTTACCAGAGACTAGGATTGCAACCCTGCTTTTTTTTGTTTTCCATTTGCTTGGTAGATCTTCCTCCATCCCTTATTTTGAGCCTATGTGTGTCTCTGCATGTATGGTCTCCGGAAGGCAGCAAACTGATGGGTCTTGACTCTTTATCCAATGTGTGTCAGTTCTGTGTCTTTTAATTGGACCATTTAGTCCATTTTACGCTTAAGCCATTATTGTTATGTGCGAACTTGATCCGCTCACAGGATATTAGTTGGTTATTTGGTTCGTTATTGATGCAGTTTCTTTCCTAGCATCGATGGTCTTTACATTTGCATGTTTTTGCAATGGCTGTTACCGGTTGTTCCTTTCTCCATGTTTAGTGCTTCCTTCAGGGTCTCTTGTAGGGAAGTCTTGGTGGTAAGAAAATCTCTAAGCATTTGTTTATCTGTAAAGGATTTTCTTTCTCCTTCACTTATGAAACTTAGTTTGACTGGACATGAAATTCTGGGTTGAAAATTCTTTTCTTTAAGAATGTTGAATTATGGCCCTGAATCTTTTCTGGCTTGGAGAGTTTCTGCCGAGAGATCTACTGTTAGTCTGATGGGCTTCCCTTTGTGGGTAACCCGACCTATCTCTCTGGTTGCCCTTAAGATTTTTTCCTTCATTTCAACTTTGAGGAATCTGGCAATTATGTGTCTTGGAGTTGCTCTTCTTGAGGAGTATCTTTGTGGCGTTCTCTGTATTTCCTGAATTTGAATATTGGCCTGCCTTGCTAGGTTGGGGAATTTTTCCTGGATGATTTCCTGAAGAGTGTTTTCCAACTTGGTTCCATTTTCCCCCTCACTTTCAGGCACACCAATCAGACGTAGATTTGGTCTTCTCACATAATCCCATATTTCTTGGAGGCTTTTTTCATTTTTTTTTTTCCTCTTTTTTCTCTAGACTTCTCTTCTCGCTTCATTTCATTCATTTGATCTTCAATCATTGATATTCTTTCTTCCAATTGATCGAGTCAGTTATGGAAGCTTGTTGATTTGTCACATATTTCTCATGTCATGGTTTTTATCTCTGTCAGTTCATTTATGGCCTTCTCTGCATTGATTATTCTAGTTATCCATTCTTCCATTCTTTTTTCAAGATTTTTAGTTTCTTTGTCCTGGGTATGTTGTTCCTGCTTTAGCTCTGAGAAGTTTGACCTGCTGAATCCTTCTTCTCTCAACTTATCAACGTCATTCTCTGTCCAGCTTTGATCCGTTGCTGGTGATGAGCTGTTTTTCTTTGGACGGGGACATGTGCTCTGATTTTTTGAATTTCCAGCTTTTCTGCCTTGCATTTTCCCCATCTTTGTGGTTTTATTAGTCTTTGGTCTTCGATGATGGTGACATACTGATGGAGTTTTGGTGTGGGTGTCCTTCCTGTTTGTTAGTTTTCCTGCTAACAGTCAGGACCCTCAGCTGTAGGTCTGTTGGAGATTGCTTGAGGTCCACTCCAGACTCTGTTTGCTTGGGTATCAGCAGCAGAGGCTGCAGAAGATAGAATATTGCTGAACAGTGAGTGTTGCTATCTGATTTTTGCTCTGGAAGCTTCGTCTCAGGGATGTACCCTACTGTGTGAGGTGTGAGGTGTCAGTCTGCACCTAGTGGTTGATGTTCCCCAGTTAGGATACTCAGGGGTCAGGGACCCACCTGAGCAGTCAATTTGTCCGTTCTCAGATCTCAATCTCCATACTGGGAGATCCACTGCTATCTTCAAAGCTGTCAGACACAATCATTAACATCGGTAGAGGTTTCTGCTGCTTTTTGTTTAGCTATGCCCTGTCCCCACAGGTGGAGTCTACAGAGACAGGCAGGCCTCCTTGAGCTGCAGTGGGCTCCACCCAGTTCGTGCTTCCCAGAGGCTTTGTTTACCTACTTAAGTCTCAGCAATTGCAGGAGCCCCTCCCCCCAGCCTTGCTGCTGCCTTACAGTTAGATCTCAGACTGCTGTGCTAGCAATGAGGGAGGTTCCGTGGTTGTGGGACCCTCCTGGCCAGGTGTGGGATGTAATCTCCTGCTGTGCCATTTGCTAAGACCCTTGGTAAAGCACAGTATTATGGTGGGAGTTACCCGATTTTCCTGGTGTTGTGTGTCTCAGTTTCTAAAGTGATTCCCTTCCCCCTTGTGCTTTCCAGGTGAGGCAATGCCTCGCCCTGCTTCAGCTCTCGCTGGTCGGGCTGCACCAGCTGATCAGCATCAATTGTCTGGCACTCCCCAGTGAGATGAACCTGGTACCTCAGTTGAAAATGCAGAAATCACCTATCTTCTGTGTTGCTCATGCTGAGAGCTGGAGGCTAGAACTGTTCCTATTTGGCCATCTTGCTCTGGAAATGGATATTACTTTAAAAACAGGCAGAGCATGATCAGTTCCATAGGAGAGGCATAAACAAAAATGCTCTGAAAGCAGTTAAGCTTTTTTTCCTTTTCTTTTTCTTTCTTCCTCCTTTTTTGGTGAGGAGTGGTCTCTGCAGTGTTTAATAATTTGTAATTCCAGAATGTAGTATTTCATCTGGACCTTGATGGATGGAACAGGTTCTAACAGATGAGTATGGGACAGTGGACACTCTAGGCAGAGGAAAATGAGCCTAGTTCTGAATATATTACACAACCAAATATGTGTCTTCAGCATCTAAATTAGACAGGTTAGAAAAAGGGGACTGGACCAAGTTATGAAAGCTCCTGAAAACCAGTCTGGAGTTGGGACTTTGTTCTATAGACAGTGGACCATTATAACATGTTTTTGAAAAGGAAATGACATGATTAGTTGAAAAAAGAGCAGTCTGACTGATGAATGAAGAATGGATTTTTTAAGAGTGACACTAGAGGCAAGGAGATTAGTGAAGATGGACGCTATTGCTACCTTCTAAAGGATAAAGGACAAGGCCTGCCCTTAGGCAGTGACAGACAGTGAGGGAAAAAGGTGAAGAACTCAAATGATGTTTGGGAAGTGGGCACTGTAGTGTATGAAAACTGATTACATGACTCCTTATAAACTTGGAATAATGGTTTAAATTTTATATTCTTATGGGAGCTGATAAGGAATGACTTACCGTTCTAAACTCAGTTTAGAATAGTTAAGAGTCCATTCATTCTGGGCCGTGAACTGAAGAACCACTTAGCAGCCTGCATTTACTTAACACTTCCTGGGAGGCTTCTAAGTTTGCAGGGATGAATGTAAAGTTATAACTAGCTTTTGTCATAAAGAAGTAAGAAGTTATATAAGGTTTAGCTCTTGGTATCAACAAACTTAAAGTTTTGGAGAAATAAGTATATAAAGAAATTTAAAAACTTAAGACTATAGCCATCTTTCCCTCGTCCCAAGGCCTAGCAGATAAACGGTCATATTAAAAAGCCTCACAATGCTAAATTGAATATCATCAGATATTAGAATATAGTGTTCAGTATTGAATAATGAAAAGTGCAGATCAATAGACTAAAGAAGCCAGAGAAAGTTTCATGGAGGACTTGAGATTTAAACATAGCATTGAAAGAATGCAGCTTAAGTATTCCCAGTGGAGGGAAGAAGAGGTAAAGTAAAATTAGAAATAGCAGAATAAAGAGGACATGGTATGACGAAAGACAAGCATTAGGTGTATAAATATAGACAGGTGACATGTCTTGCTGGAATAAACATAAGAGGCAGAAGAGTGTTAGAAAGATAAAATGAGATTATTATTAACATAGCAAATAACATATCACCAATTCATTCATTTAACCATTCAGCAAATAATCACTGAATACCTACTACGCACTAGGCATTGTACTAGATATGTAGGAGACTGCTTGGAAAAGAAGAAAGTCAATAGTAAAAGTGGAGAGTATCACTGATGGACTGGGTTGCCAGTTTTGGGTCTCTGGACATGGGCAGGCAGAGAGGAGGGATTGACTCATTTTCCTATAAGGATGAGTCAAATCCAAAGATCTCAGAGCTTTCCTATGGCCCATCCATCACATGGAGATACATTGGTACTTAGCTTTATGCTCTTCTTGTGGTCTCAGCAATTCCTTAGTGAAGTCAGAGAGCACAAAGCCATTTTAACCCAGCTCACTTGTGGGCAGGCCAAAAGACATCAGGGCTCTCGGAAGACTTGGAAGAGGGCAAGAAGAACTTTCTGGTGAAGACTGGAAAGATGACAACCATCTATTCTCAATTATTAAGATTTAGTTGAGTTATATGGGCTTTAAGTTCAAGTAAATGTAAAAGTCTTTGTAAACTGAGTGAGGGTATCATTATTAGCTCTGTGGAAAGATATTTTGAGAGTTAGGGCTATTTGTCTTTCATCTGTTTCCCCATGACAACTATCACAGTGCCCTACACATATAACTGAATAAGTAGCTTGCTAAACTGAGTATGGCTGGAATGTCTATTCTTCTGTCTTATTCATAATTCTAGAATTTCAGTCTGATAAGGACCCCTGAAATCCCTCAAACCAGACTCATGTTCCCTGTTAGAAACCTCATGTAATTCTAAGATCCAGGTTCCCTTTCAAAATTTTCACACTGCATAGTATATATAAATATGTTGGTTTGTGTGTTAACCCAGTCTTGAAAAAAAGAATGCCAATATATTTTCTCTGAAAAAATAGAGAATAAAGCAATCTTTTCTCCAAATCCACGAAGATCAACATGCTGAAGAGTGCAGAAATGTCCTTGGATTATGAGAGCTTCTAGGTAGAATATATTTTGTGTAATCAGGTTGATGTTGCTTTCTGTGTGATGGCCACATAAGAACAGCTCTGGTCTGAAACTCCCTGCGAGATAAATGCAGCAGGTGGGTGATATCTGCATTTTCCAACTGAGGTACCAGATTCATCTCACTGTGACTGGTTAAACAGTGAGTGCAGCCCATGGAGGGGAAGCAGAAAGAGAGTGGGGTGCCACCTCACCAGGGAAGTGCAAGGGGTCAGGGAACTCCCTCCCCTAGCAAAGGGAACCTGTGAGGGACTCTGCCATGAGGGATGGTGCTATCCAGCCCAGATACTACACTTTTACCATGGTGTTTGCAACCCGCAGACCGGGAGATTTCCTCTGGTGCCTATACCACCAGGGCCCTAAGTTTGAAACACAAAACTGAACGGATGTTTGGGCAGACACCGAGCTAGCTGAAGGAGTTTTTTCATACCTCAGTGGCACTTGAAACTCCAATAAGACAGAACTGTTTACTCCCCTGACAAGGGAGGCTGAAGCCAGGGAACCGAGTGGTCTTGCTCAGCGGATCCCATCCATGGAGCCCAACAAGCTAATATTGACTGGCTTGAAATTCTCGCTGCCAGCAAACAGCAGTCTGAAGTCAACCTGAGATGCTTGAGCCTGGTGGGAGAAGGAGCGTCTGCCATTACTGAGGTTTGATTAGGAGGTTTTCCCCTCATAGTGTAAACAAAGCCGCAGGCAGTACGAAGTGGGTGCGGAACTCACCTCTGGCAAATCTGGTGTAGCCAGACTGCCTCTCTAGATTTCTCCTCTCTTGGCAGAGCATCAATGAAAGAAGGGCAGCAGTCAGGGACTTATAGATAAAAATCACATCTCCCTAGGACAGAGTACCTAGAGGAAGGGCCAGCTATGGGTGCAACTTCAGCAGACTTAAATGTTCCTTCCTGCCAACTCTAAAAAGGGTAGTGGATCTCCCAGTACAGTGCTCCAGCTCTGTTAAGGGACACACTGCCTTCTCAAGTGGGTCCCTGACCCCCATGCCTCCTGACTGAGAGACATGTCCCAGCAGGGGTCGGCAAACACTTCACACAGGAGAGCTCCAGCTGGTATCTGGCAGGTGCCTGTCTGGGATAAAGGTTCCAGAGAAAGGAGCAGGCAGCAATCTTTGTTGTTTTGCAGCCTGTGCTGGTGATACCCAGGCAAACAGGGTCTGGAGTGGACCTCCAGCCAACTCCAACAGACTTGCAGAAGAGGGACCTGACTGTTAGAAGAAAAATTAACAAACAGAAAACAATAGCATAAACATCAGCACAAGAGGCAGAACAGGATGGCCGAATAGGAATAGCTCCAGTCTCCAGCTCCCAGCACGAGTGACACAGAAGACAGGTGATTTCTGCATTTTCAACTGAGGTATTGGGTACATCTCACTAGGGAGTGCCAGACAATCGGTGCTGGTCAGCTGTTGCAGCCAGACCAGCTAGAGCTGAAGCAGGGTGAGGCATCACCTCATCTGGGAAGCGCAAGGGGGAAGGGAATCCCTTTTCCTAGCCAGGGGAACTGAGACACACAACACCTGGAAAATCGGGTAACTCCCACCCCAATACTGCGCTTTAAGCAAACGGGCACACCAGGAGATTATATTCCACACCTGGCCGGGAGGGTCCCACGCCCATGGAGCCTTCCTCATTGCTAGCACAGCAGTCTGCGATCTACTGGCAAGGCAGCAGCGAGGCTGGGGGAGGGACACCCGCCATTGCTGAGGCCTAAGTAGGTAAACAAAGCCCTGGGAAGATCGAACTGGGTGGAGCTCACAGCAGCTCAAGGAGGCCTGCCAGTCTCTGTAGACTCCACCTCTGGGGACAAGGCAGAGCTAAACAACAAAAATAACAACAACAAAAAGCAGCAGAAACCCTCTGCAGATCTAAATCACTCTGTCTGACAGCTTCTTTGAAGAGAGCAGTGGGATCTCCCAACACGGAGGCTGACATCTTGAGAACGGACACCGTTCGCTCAAGTGGTTCCCTGACCCCTGAGTAGCCTAAGTGGGAGACATTCTCTCACTGGGGGCAGACCGACACCACACACCTCACACGGTGGAGTACACCCCTGAGAGGAAACTTCCAAAGCAAGAATCAGACAGGCACTCCGCTATTCAGCAGTATTCTATCTCTGCAGCCTCCAAAGCTGCCATACCCAGGCAAACAGGGTCTGGAGTGGACCTCAAGCAATCTCCAACAGACCTACAGCTGAGGGTCCTGACTGTTAGAAGGAAAATTAACAAACAGGAAGGACACCCACAATTCAAAACCCCATCAGTACATCACCACTAATAAAAGACCAGAGGACAGATAAACCACAAAGATGGGGGAAAAGCAGGGCAGGAAAGCTGGAAAATTCAAAATAAGAGCACATTCCCTCCAAAGCGAACGCAGCTCATCGCCAGCGGGATCAAAAGCTGGATGGAGAATGACTTTGACGAGATGAGACAAGAAGGCTTTCAGTCCCCAAACTTCCCAGAGCTAAAGGAGGAATTATGTACTCAGCAGTTGTTCTAAAAATCTTGAAAAAAAGAGGAAGAATCGATAACCAGAATAATTAAAGCAGAGAAGGCCAAACGAATGGACAGAGATGAAAACCATGACACGAGAAAGACATGACAAATGCACAAGCTTCAGTAACTGGACTCAATTAACTGGAAGAAAGAGTATCAGCGCATTGAGGATCACATGAATGAAATGAAGCCAGAAGAGAAATCTGAAGAAAAAGAGGGAAAAGAAATGAACAAAGCCTGCAAGAAGTATGGGATTATGTAAAAAGACCAAATCTACGCCTGACTGGGATGCCTGAAAGTGAGTGGGGAAATGGAACCAAGATGGAAAAAACACTCTTCAGGATATTATCATCCAGGAGAACTTCCCTAACCCTAGTAGGGCAGGCCAACATTCAAATCTTCAGGAAATACAGAGAACGCCCACAAAGATACTCCCTCAGAAGAGCAACTCCAAAGACATATATAATTGCCAGATTCATCAAAGTTGAAATGAAACACCTTTAAGGGCAGCCAGAGAGAAAGGTCGGGTTACCCACAAAGGGAAGCCCATCAGACTAACAGCAGACCTCTCAGCAGAAACTCTTCAAGCCAGAAGAGAGTGGGGCCAATATTCAACATTCTTAAAGAAAAGAATTTTCAACTCAGAATTTCATATCCAGCCAAACTAAGTTTCATAAGTGAAGGAGAAATAAAATCCTTTACAGATAAGCAAATGCTTAGAGATTTTGTCACCACCAGGCCTGTCTTACAGGAGACCCTGAAGGAAGCACTAAACATGGAAAGGAACAACCGGTACCAGCCATTGCAAAAACATGCCAAAATGTAAAGACCATGGATGCTAGGAAGAAATTGCATCAACTAACGAGCAAAATAACCAGTTAATATCATAATGGCAGGATCAAATTCACACATCACAATATTAACCTTAAATGTAAATGGACTAAATGCTCCAATTAAAAGACACAGACTGGCAAACTGGATAAAGAGTCAAGACCCATCAGTTTGCTGTATTCAGGAGACCCATCTCACATGCAGAGACACACATAGGCTCAAAATAAAGGGATGGAGGAAGATCTGCCAAGCAAATGGAGAACAAAAAAAAAGGAAAGGGTTGCAATACTAGTCTCTGATAAAACAGATTTTGAACCATCAAAGATCAAAAGAGACAAAGAAGGCCATTACATAATGGTAAAGGGATCAATTCAACAAGAAGAGCTAACTATCCTAAATATATATGCACCCAATGCAGGAGCACCTAGATTCATAAAGCAAGTCCTTAGAGATTTACAAAGAGACTTAGACACCCATACAATAATAATGGGAGACTTTAACACCCCACTGCCAACATTAGACTGATCAATGAGACAGAAAGTTAACAAGGATATCCAGGAATTGAACTCATCTCTGCAGCAAGCAGATCTAATAGACATCTACAGAACTCTCCACCCCAAATCAATAGAATACACATTCTTCTCAGCACCACATCACACTTATTCCAAAATTGACCACGTAATTGGAAGTAAAGCACTCCTCAGCAAATGTACAAGGACAGAATTTATAACAAACTGTCTCTCAGACCACAGTACAATCAAACTAGAACTCAGGACTAAGAAACTCAATCAAAACCGCTCAATTACATGGAAACTGAACAACCTGCTCCTGAATGACTACTGGGTACATAACGAAATGAAGACAGAAGTAAAGATGTTCTTTGAAACCAATGAGAACAAAGATACAACATACCAGTATCTCTGGGACACATTTAAAGCAGTGTGTAGAGGGAAATTTATAGCACTAAATGCCCACAAGAGAAAGCAGGAAAGATCTAAAATTGACACTCTAACATCACAATTAAAAGAACTAGAGAAGCAAGAGCAAACACATTCAAAAGCTAACGGAATGCAAGAAATAACTAAGATCCGAGCAGAACTGAAGGAGATAGAGACACAAAAAAAACCTCCAAAAAATCAATGAATCCAGGAGTTGTTTTTGAAAAGATCAACAAAATTGACAAACCGCTATAAGACTAATAATAAAGAAGAAAAAAGAGAGAAGAATCAAATAGATGCAATAAAAAATGATAAAGAGGATATCACCACCAACCCCACTTGAAATACACAAAACTACCATCAGAGAACACTATAAACACCTCTATGCAAATAAACTAGAAAATCTTAGAAGAAATGGATAATTTCCTGACACTTACACTCTCCCCAAGACTAAACCAGGAAGAAGTTGAATTCTGAATAGACCAATAGCAGGCTCTGGAAATTCAGTAGTACACTAATAGTCTACCAACCAAAAAGTCCAAGACCAGATGGATCTACAGCTGAATTCTACCAGAGGTACAAGGAGGAGCTGGCACTATTCCTTCTGAAACTCTTCTAATCAATAGAAAAAGAGGGAATCCCTCCCTAACTCATTTTATGAGGCCAACATCATCCTGATACCAAAGCCTGTCAGAGACACAACAAAATAAGAGAATTTTAGACCAATATCCCTGATGAACATCAATGCAAAAATCCCCAATAAAATACTGGCAAACCAGATCCAGCAGCACATCAAAAGCTTTATCCACCATGATCAAGTGGGGCTTCATCCTGATGCAAGGCTGGTTCAACATTCAAGAATCAATAAAACATAATCCAGCATATAAACAGAGTCAAAGACAAAGCCCACATGATTATGCGTCACAGGATGCAGAAAATGCCTTGACAAAATTCAACAGCCCTTCATGCTAAAAAACGCCAATAAATTCGTATTGATGGAACGTGTATCTCAAAAATAATAAGAGCTATTTATGACAAACCCACAGCCAATATCAGACTGGAATGGGCAAAGACTGAAAAAAATTCCCTTGAAAACTGCCAATAAGATAGGATGCCCCTCTCACCACTCCTATTCAACATAGTTAGAAGTTCTGGCTAGGCCAATCAGGCAAGAGAGAAAAAGAAATCAAGGGTATTCTAGTTAGAAAGAAGAAGTCAAATTGTCCCTGCTCTGCAGATGACATGATTGTATATTTAGAAAACCCATTGTCTCAGCCCAAAATCTCCTTAAGCTGATAAACAACTTCCAGCAAAGTCTCAGGATACAAAAATTAATGTGCAAAATCACAAGCATTCTTATACACCAGTAACAGGCAAACAGAGAGTCAAACTCATGAATGAACTTCCATTCACAATTGCTTCAAAGAGAATGAAATACCTAGGAACTAACTTACAAGGGATGTTAAGGACCCTTCCAGGAGAACTAGAAACCACTGCTCAGTGAAATAAAAAGAGGACACAAAATGAAATGGAAAGAACATACCATGCCTCAAGTGGATAGGAAGAATCATTATCGGGAAAAATGGCCATAATTGCCCAAGGTTATTTAGGTAGATCTCAATGCCATCCCCATCAAGCTACCAATGAGTTTCTTCACAGAATTGGAAAAAAACTGCTTTAAAGTTCATATGGAACCAAAAGAGCCCACATTGCCAAGACAATCCTAAGTCAAAAGAACAAAGCTGGAGGCATCACGCCACCTGACTTCAACCATACTAGAAGGCTACAGTAACCAAAACAGCATGGTACTGGTACCAAAACAGAGATATAGACCAATGGAAACAGAACAGAAAGTCCTCAGAAATAATACCACACATCTACAGCCATCTGATCTTTGACAAACCTGAGAGAAACAAGATATGGGGAAAAGATTTCCTATTTAATAAATGGTGCTGGGAAAATGGCTAGCCATAAGTAGAAAAGCTGAAACTGATCCTTTCCTTACTCCTTATACGAAAAATTCATTCAAGATGGATTAGAGACTTAAATGTTGTAATCTAATACCATAAAAACCCTAGAGGAAACCTAGGTAGTACCATTCAGACACATAGGCATGGGCAAGGACTTCAAGGTCTAAAACACCCTCAAAAGCAACGGTGCATAACAAAAAGCCAAAATTGACAAATAGGATCCAATTAAACTAAGAAGCTTCTGCACAGCAAAAGAAACTACCATCATCAGAGTGAACAGGCAACCTACTGAATGGGGATAGGTACCTTTGCCATCTCCTCATCAGACAGACGGCTAATATCCAGGAACCTTACAAAGAACTCAAACAAATTTACAAGAAAAACAACAAACAATCCTGTATCAAAAAGTGGGCAAAGGATATGAACAGACATTTCTCAAAAGAAGAGCTATCTATACAGCCAACAGACACATGAGAAAATGCTCATCACCACTGGCTATCAGAGAAATGCAAATCAAAACCATGCACAAGATACCATCTCACACCAATTAGAATGGCAAATGTGCTGGAGAGGATGTGGAGAAATAGGAACACTTTTACACTGTTGGTGGATTGTATACTAGCTAAGCCATTATGTTAAATAGTGTGGCGATTCCTCAAGCGATCTAGAACTAGAAGTACCATATGACCCAGCCATCCCATTACTGGGTATATAGCATCAAAGGATTATAAATCATGCTGCTATAAAAACACATGCACATGTATGTTCATTGGCGCACTATTCACAATAGCAAAGACTTGGAATCAACCCAAATGTCCATCAGTGATGACTGGATTAAGAAAAATGTGGCACATATACACCATGGAATACTATGCAGCCATAAAAGTGGGTGAGTTTGTGTCCCTAGGGACATAGATGCCAACTGGAAACCATCATTCTCAGCAAACCATCGCAAGAACAGAAAACCAAACACCGTGATGTTCTCACCATAGGTAGGAACTGAACAATGAGATCACTTGACTGGAAGGGGAACATCACACACTGGGGCCTATCACAGGGACGGGGGAGGGGGGAGAGATTGCATTGGGAGTGATACCAGATGTAAATGATGAGTTGATGAGTGCTGACAAGTTGATGTGTACAGCACACCAACATGGCACAAGTATACATATGTAATAAAGCCTGCATGTTATTATGCACATGTAAATTTAGAACTTAAAAGTATAATAATTATAAAAAACAAAAACAAAAAAACAAAAGAACAAAACAGATAAATGGATAAAGAAAATGTGGTGCTTATACCCAATGGAGTACTATTCAGTCATAAAAAAAAAAAAAAAACAACAGAATGAGATCTTGTCATTTGCCACAACATGGATGGAACTGGAGGTCATTATATTAGGTGAAATAAGCCAGGTACAGAAAGACTAACATGGCATGTTCTCATTTATTTGTGGTATCTAAAAATCAAAACAGTTGAACTCATGGACACAAAGAGTTAGAAGGATGGATACCAGAGGCTAACAATGGTAGTAGGGGTGGTGGTGTGGAGTGAGGATGGTTAATCAGTCAACAAAAATTAATTGGAAAGGATAAAACCTAGTATTTGATAGCACAGCAGGGTGGCTGTAGTCAATAATAATTTAATTGTACATTTTAAAATAACTAAGAGTGTAACTGGATTGTTTATAACACAAAGGATAAGTGCTCGAGGGCATGGATATTCCATTTTCTATAATGTGATTATTATGTATTGCATGCCTGTATCAAAGCATCTCATGTACACCATAAATATATGCACCTAGTATGTAGTCAGAGAAATTAAATTTAAAAAAGAGTAACTTCCAAAGAGAAAAAAAAAAATCAGCACAAACGATGCCCATGCAAAAATTCCATCTGAACATCACCAACAGCAAATATCAAAGGTAGATAAGTCCACAAAGATGAGGAAAAAAACAGCACAAAAGGGCTGAAAATTCCAAAAACCAGAATGCCTCTTCACCTTCAAAGAATCAAAACTCCTCACCAGCAAGGGAACAAAACTTAATGGAGAATGAGTTTGATGAATTGACAGAAATAGGCTTCAGAAGGTGGATAATAACAAACTCCTCTGAGCTAAAGGAGTGTGTTCTCACCCAATGCAAGGAAGCTAAGAACTTTGAAAAAATTTTACAGGAACTGCTAACAAGAATGACCAATTTAAAGAAGAACATAAATGACCTAATGGAGCTGAAAAACACAGATGAGAACTTCATGAAGCATACACAAGTATGACTATCCGAATTAATCAAGCAGAAGAAAGGATATGAGATTAAAGATCCACTCAATCTCTTGTGTGAAGACAAGATTAGAGAAAAAAAGAATGAAAAGAAATGAACAAAGCCTCCAAGAAATATGGGACTATTTGGTGAAAAGACAAACCCTGTTTGATTTGTGTACCTGACAGTGATGGGGAGAATGGAACCAAGTTGGAAAACACACTTTAGGACATTATCTAGGAGACTTTCCCAATGTATTACGACAGGCCAACATCCAAATTCAGGAACTACAGAGAACAACACAAAGATACTCCTAAAGAAGAGCAACCCCAAGACACATAATCATCAGATTCACCAAAATTTTAATGAAGGAAAAAATGTAAAGGGCAGCCAGAGGGAAAGGTCAATTTACCCAAAAAGGGAAGCCCATCAGACTAACAGCAGGTCTCCCTGTAGAAACTCTACAATCCAGAAAGAAAGTGGGGGCCAATATTCAACATCCTTAAAGAAAACAATTGTCAACTCAGAATTTCATATCAACCCAAACTAAGCTTAATAAGTGAAGGAGAAATAAGATCCTTTAAAGACAAGACAATGCTGTGGGATTTTGTTACCACCAGACCTGCCTTAAAAGAGCTCCTGAAAGAAGCACTATATATGGAAAGGGAAAATTGGTACCAGCCACTGCAAAACATACCAAAATGTAAAGACTATCAACACTGAAAAAGCTGCATCGACTGATTGTGCAAAATAACCAGCTAGCATCATAAATGACAGGATCAAACTCAAACATAACAATATTAACCTTAAATGTAAATGGGCTAAATGGCCCAATTAAAAGACACAGACTGGCGAATTGGATAAAAAATCAAGACCTATCAGTGTGCTGTATTCAGGAGACACATCTCACAGGCAAAGACACACATATGTTCACAATAAAGGGATGGAGGAATATTTACCAAGCAAATAGAAAGCAAAAAAAAAAAAAAAAAAAAAGTAGAAGTTACAATTTTAGCCTCCGACAAAACAGATTTTAAATCCACAAACATCAGAAAGACAAAGAAGGGTACTACATAAGGATAAAGGAATCAACACAACAAGAAGAGCTAACTATCCTAAATATATATGCCTCAATAAAGGAGCACCCAAATTCATAAAGGAAATTCTTAGAGATTTACACAGAGACTCTGACTCCCACACAATAATAGTTGGAGACCTTAACACTCCACTGTCAATATTAGACAGATTAATGAGACAGATAATTAACAATGACATTCAGGACTTGAAATCAGCTTTGGACTAAGCAGACCTAGTAGACATCCACAGAACTCTCCACTCTAAATCAACAAAATATACATTCTTCTCAGCACCCCGTAGCACTTATTTTAAAATCAACCACATAATTGGAAGTAAAACACTCCTCAGCAAATGCAAAAGAACAGAAATCATAACAGGCTTTCCGAGCACAGTGCAATCAAATTAGAACTCAGGATGAAGAAACTCACTGAAAACCTCACAACCACATGGAAACTGAACTGCCTGCTCCTGAATGACTACTGTGAAAATAACGAAATTAAGGCAGAAATAAGTAAGTTTTTGAAACCAATGAGCACAAAGCACAAAGTACCAGAATAACTGTGACACAGCTACAGCAGTATTTAGAGGAAAATTTATAGCACTAAATGCCCACAGGAGAAAGCAGAAAAAGATCTAAAATTGACACTCTAACATCACAATAAAAGAACTAGAGAAGCAAGAGCAAACAAATTCAAAAACTAGCAGAATAAAAGAAATAACTAAGATCAGAACAGAACTAAAGGAGATAGAGACACAAAAAACCCTTTAAAAAATCAATGAATCTAGGAGCTGGTTATTTTAAGATTAACAAAATAGACTGCTAGCCTGACTAATAAGAAAAGAGAGAAGAATCCAATAGACATAACAAAAAATGATAAAGGGGATATCATCACTGATTCCACAGAAATACAAACTACCGTCAGAGGATACTATAAACACCTCTACAAAAATAAATTAGAAAATCTAAAAGAAATGGATAAATTCCTGAATACATACAGCCTCCCAAGACTAAACCAGGAAGAATTTGAAACCCTAAGTAGACCAATAACAAGTTCTGAAATTGAGGCAGTAATTAATACCCTGCCAACCAAAGAAAAGACCAAACTGTTCCAAACAATAGAAGGATTCCTCCCGAACTCATTTTATGAGGAAAGCATCATTCTGATGCCAAAACTTAGCAGAGTCACAAGAAAAAGAAAATTTCAGGCCAATATCTCCGATGAACACAGATGCAAAAATCCTCAATAAAATACTGGCAAACTGAATCCAGCAGCAAATGAAAAAGCTTATCCACCATGATCAAGTTGGCTTCATCCTTGGGATGCAAAGCTGGTTTAACATATGCAAATCAATAGACATAATCCATCACATGAAGAGAACCAATGACAAAAAACACATAACTATCTCAATAGATGCATAAAATGCCTTTGATAAAATTCAACACCTCTTCATGCTGAAAACACTCAATGAACTAGATATTGATGGAACGTATTTTAAAATAATAAAGAGTTATTTGGCCGGGCATGGTGGCTCAAGCCTGTAATCCCAACACTTTAGGAGGCCAAAGTGGGCAGATCACCTGAGGTCGGGAGTTCGAGACCAGCCGGACCAACATGGAGAAATTCCATCTCTCCTAAAAATACAAAATTAGCCAGGAGTGGTGGTGCACACCTGTTACCCCAGCTACTTGGGAGGTGGAGGCAGGAGAATCACTTGGAGGCGGGAGAATCACTTGATCACAGGAGGTGGAGGTTGCAGAGCTGAGATCGCACTATTGCACTCCAGCCTGGGAAACAAGAGCAAAACTCCATCTCAATAAATAAATAAATAAAATAAGAAGAAGAATAAGAGCTATTTATGACAAACCCACAGCCAATATCATACGGAATGGGCAAAAACTAGAAGCATTTCCTTTGAAAACTGGCACAAGACAAAGATGTCCTGTCTCACCACACCTTTTCAACATAATATTGGAAGTTCTGGTCAGGTCAATCAGGCAAGAGAAAGAAATAAGCATATTCAAATAGGAAGAGAGTAAGTCAAATTGTCTGTCTTTGCAGATGACATGATTCTATATTTAGAAAACCCCATTGTCTCAGTCCAAAATCTCCTTAAGCTGACAAGTAACTTCAGCAAATTCTCAGGATGCAAAATCAATGTGCAAAAATCACAACCATTCCTATACACCAATAATAGACAAGCAGAGAGCCAAATCATGAGTGAATCTCAATTCACGGTTGCTACAAAGAGTATAAAATACCTTGAAATACAACATACAGGGATGTGAAGGACCTCCTCAAGGAGAACTATGAACCAATGCTCAAGGAAATAAGAGAAGACACAAACAAGTGGAAAAATATTCCATACTCATGGAAAGAAAGAATCAACATCATGAAAATGGCCATATTTCCCAAGGTAATTTATAGATTCAATGCTATCCCCAACAAGCTACCACTGGCTTTCCTCACAAAATTAGAAAAAAACTACTTTAAATTGTATATGGAACCAAAAAAGAGCCTGTATGGTCAAGACAGTTATAAGCAAAAAGAACAAAGCTGGAGGCATCACGCTACCTGACTTCAAAGTATACTACAAGGCTATAATAACCAAAACATCATGGTACTGGTACCAAAACAGATATATAGACCAGTGGAAAGAACAGAGGCCTCAGAAATAACACCACACATCTACAACCATTTGATCTTTGACAAACCTGACAAAAACAAGCAATGGGAAGTATATTCCTTACATAATAAATGGTGTCGGGAAAACTGGCTAACCATATGCAGAAAACTGGGACTTGACCGCTTCTTTACACCTTATACAAGAATTAACTCAAGACAGATTAAACACTTAAATGTAAGCCCTAAAACCATAAAAACGATAGAAGAAAATTTAGGCAATACCGTTCAGGACATAGGCATGGGCAAGGACGTCATGACTAAAACATCAAAAGCAATTGCAACAAAAGCCAACATTGACAAATGGGATCTAATTAAACTAAAGAGCTTCTGTGCAGCAAAAGAAACTATCATCAGAGTAAACAGGCAACCTACAGAATAGGAGAAAATTTTTGCAATCTCTCCATCTGACAAAGGGCTTTGATCCACAATCTACAAGAAACTTAAACAAATTTAGAAAAAAGCCCAAATACTCCATCAAAAAGTGGGTGAAGGATATGAAGAGACACTTTTTAAAAGAAGACATTTATGCAGCCAATAAACATGAAAGAAAATTCATCATCATTGGTCATTAGAGAAATGTGAATCAAAACTACAATGAAGTACCATCTCACACCAGTTAGAATGGCGATCATTAAAGTCAGGAAACAACAGATGCTGCAGAGAATGTGGAGAAATAAAAACCCTTTTACACTGTTGGTGGGAGTATAAATTAGTTCAACCATTTTGGAAGACAGTGTGGTGATTCCTCAAGGATATAGAATCAGAAATATCATTTTACCCAGTAATCCTATTACTGGGTATATACCCAAAGGATTATAAATCGTTCTATTATAAAGAGACATGCATATGTATGTTTATTGCAGCACTATTCACAATAGCAAATATTTGGAACCAACCCAAATGCCAATCAATGATAGACTGGGTAAAGTAAATGTAGCACATATCTCAGCAAACTAGCACAGGAACTGAAAACTGAACACCACATGTTGTCACTCACAAACGGGAGTTGAACAGTGAGAACATATGGGCACGAGGGGGAACAGCACACACCGGGGCCTTTCAGGTGGTGGGGAGCAAGGTGAGGGACAGCATGATGAGAAATACCTAATGTAGATGATGGGTTGATGGGTCCAGCAAACCACCGTGGTACATGTATACCCAGGTAACAAACCTGCACGTTCTACACATGTATTTTAGAACTTAAAGTATAATTTTAAAAAAGAAAACAATATATACTAAGGTAAGTCAGGCTTCAAGGTAAAACCAAAACCAAAACCAAAAGGGATGAGCAAAACAAAATTTAGAGACTAGTAGAACTTTCTCTCTTCATCCAGAGGTAACTAGAGAACCCTGAGGGGAAAATGAAGACTTTTCAGCTAACCAGGGAAGGTTAGTTCGTGAAACCAAAGAGCTCTGAAGTTTAAGATTGAGAAGCCAGATTTCTTGGGGGACCAGGAAAAGGATATTTTTCTAGCCTAGGGATTCCTGCTCCAAGCTTTTCTCCTCCACATATTCAGCCTGAGAGCATGATATAAGTATGACTTATTCATAAAGCTGTAGAGCTCGGGAGACAGGGATGGGAGTTTCATTCCTCTGATTGTAGATACTGGCAGAATTTTCCACACTTGTGATGATTATATGGTTGGCCAGGACCCTTCTGAAGGGTCCTCAAGCTCAAGGGCCTTCTGTAAAGAGAAACCAAGCATTCCTCATATGTCTAATGTTCTATTAGTTCATTTAAATTCACTGAGTAAGCATTAACTAAATACCAATTTTGGATTAGGTATTGTCCTATACACATGAATCTAATTTGGTAAAGTACGACTTGAGTATTCACAAAAATACTAGTTTATTACTTCTATTCAGTGTCTAAATCTGCTAAAACTCAAGGCCCTTAGGGAATCTTTCTGTGTCAGCAGATAAAAATAGGTTGTAATTAGTATATCAATTGTTTGTAACTGAGTTTTTCCAAAATGCTTTAAGACAATTATCTTTAGTTCTTTAATTATCTCCCTGCAATCTGGTTTACACTATCACTTTTCTTAACAACCACTTTAAGACAAGATGGAGAAAAAAATATCAACCCAGTCCCCTTGTGAAACATAACTCAGGCTAGATTTTAAAAGTTATGAATTAATTACACTTTACCTTGCAGAAATGGAGATTGTGCTAGAAGAGGAGAAGAATAAGAATAAATTATTTTATTTGGCTTAAGAATGTGTTTGATGACTTAGAGGAGCAGAAACTTCATCTGCCTAATTCTGTTTGCTTTTTCTAATCTGGATTTGTGGCAGGAGGTAGCATATGTACTTAAGTGTGGAGAAGAGTTAGGGCATGATTAAAACTTCACTATAGGTAAGTAACAAAGCAAGTGATTCACATGTGTAAATGAATGTGTTAATGTTTGCAACTCTACTCTTAATACTGCTTTCAATACTACAAACTTATGTTTTGAGTTCCCAAAGGCGAGATGGAAGAAAAAGGCCCTTAGCCTCATTCCTGCTATCTGTACTTTCACCTCCCCTGTTGTTTCTATCTATCCACCTCAGGGAGCAAGGCCTATAGGATTCAACCAAGCAGGGTAAAGTTCCAACTTCTTCACTTAAAGTGTGGCCTTTGGAAATTAACTTAACCTCTCAAAGCCTCCATTTTTCTCTTCTAGAAAATGGAATTAACATTTTCCTTAGTTATTGGGAGAGTCAAATGAAAGAATGTAGAAATGAAATACTATAGAAAATTTCAATGCACATTGTAATGCATCATATCTACATTATGATTTCTATCATATTCATTGATCTGGAGCCTTTCTGTAAAGGCCTATCACATTTATACCTTTCCTGACCCTCAATATTATAGCTCACCTCATATTGCTTTCTCTCCATGTATCTCTGCTCTTCACTTTCCAAAGTGACAGCTAGCTCTTCTTCAGTAATAAAAAAGGCTCATCTGTATCATTAAACCCCTCTTCTACATAATATATGTAAAACAAGGCTCATCTATGTCATTTAACCCCTCTCCTACATAATATGTGTACATTTTCAGGGGTATCCTTATAGAGACAATGCTGTTTTTTAAACTAGAGTAATGACTTTCTGGGCCCTTTTGGTACAGAAGGCCTCTTAAATCTTGGTCATGAGAAGCTTCTCAAGTATTTCCCAAGGTCCATAACCAGCTCCTTAACTTGGAAGTAATTTTCAAAGGAAGTGAACCTGCACAGCAGCCAGATTTCTGCCAGGGCCACAGAAATTCTGTCAATTACATTTGAATCACTTACTCTTTGCTAATTACAGACTAAATGGCTCATGCCCTCATTTCAGTACACCTTAGTAATATATATTGTATATGCTCCTGTTGCAGAGTGAGTTCCAGGCAAACAGGCCCATTTCTACTCACTTTCTATACTGCCAATCTCCTATTCACAGGACTCTAGTCACGATGAGGCTCTGTGAGCCTAACGATCTCTCATTCCCTCTTACTCCTTGTGATGCTGGCTGAGATTTTGTTTTACTTTTATAAATTTGAGATCAAAGTTACCAATATTAGACCTGACTGAATATTCCTTAAATCTTACATGAAGCTTTCTCAGTACTACTAAATGAAGATAGTACAGATAGTCCACTTTGTTGTACAAAGGCCAGACTTCATGGCCCTGATCTTTCAGTGCTCAGGATTTCCCACACCCATGAATTCTAGCAAGAAAACTTATTTGAACCAAGTTGGTAGAGAGAAAAGTCTGAAAATTATTCAAAAAGAAGGGCAGCATAGAGTGCTACAAAAAAGTATGAGGTTGGTTGTCCACAAGTCTGAGTTCCAGTTCTGCCTCAATTACTAGCTGGTTGTACAATCTTAAACAATTTTTTTTCTCTAAGTACCTTAGTGGGTGCACACGTGCACGCGCGCACACGCACACACACACAGGGAACAAAGAATTGGATTTGTTTTCTAAAGCGCCTGCCAACACTGATAGCCCCAAATTAAATGATTCCGGGCAAATCACTTATTTATGGGCCTTGCACTTACTAGCTATATGAACTTGGACAACTTGTTTAACCTCTCTGTTCTTTAGTTTCCTCATTGACACTATGGGCATAATAATAAAAAATGCATTAAAGTGTTGTTGCAAGGGTTAAATATGTTGATACATGTAAAAGGAGACTGGTAAATACTGAGT
Source organism: Papio anubis (assembly GCF_008728515.1). Classification (NCBI taxonomy): domain Eukaryota; kingdom Metazoa; phylum Chordata; class Mammalia; order Primates; family Cercopithecidae; genus Papio; species Papio anubis. The sequence goes on along the minus strand of NC_044996.1, from coordinate 85,479,042 downwards.
GCTGAATTATTAGCATTATTATTGGCAGTAAGATTTTATAAAGAAGGATGGACTACATTATTTCTAAAAGCTCTTCCAGTCATAACATTCCCTGAGTTGGAATTGTTTTATTTTGCATGTTATATGATGCCACAAAGATGACATAAGGACAGTCCTTGTGTAAAGATTTTGAAAAGTGTGAGAAGCAAAGGTTCAGAATATGAGATAGGGACCAGCCACAGTAGCTCATGCCTGTACTCCCAGCATTTTGTGAGGTCGAAGCAGGATGATGATTTGATCATAGGAGTTTGCAATCAACCTGTGCAACATAGCAAGGCCCATCTTTTTAAAACAAAACAAAACAAAGCAAAACAAACCAAAAATCTCCAGGCATGGTGGCACACACTCCTGTAGTCCCAGCTACTAAGGAGGCTGAGATGAGAGAATCACTTGAGCCTTGTCTTTTAATGGCAAGAAAATCTGCTAAATTTCTGTATGACTGGACAAAACTCAGATAGATTGTGTCTATATATTATATACACTCATTATCAGTGTAAATACAGAGTATTTACCTTTTCTCACCAAAAAGAAATTTTATTTATAGTGAATTTCATCTACGTACTTTAGGTATTTAATTGATATTTACCCACCATCCATTCATTCAACATTAATTGAATGTCTACTATGCACTGGGAACTGTTCTAATCATCAGGGATATAGAGATTACAAATTTATAATCTTTGCCCCTGTGGAGCTCCAACTCCAGTATGGAACATGATTTTTCACAACTTCCCCTTCCTCTCCCAGTAATAATCAATCATTGTTTACAATAGAGCATGACAAATGTTATGGAAGTAAAAGGAGGTAAATGAGTTATTCAGAAATTTGATCACAGAGATTCTTTAATGCCACCGAAATAATGGAAAAGGATGGAAGAGTTTTAAATGGGAGAGTGACATAGGGATATCTGTGTTGTAGATAGGTCTCTGAGCAGTCAGGTGGGGAAAATCAATAATTGGAAGTTGGACAAAAGCAGGAAAATCACTTTGAAGATTATTACAGTAATACAAGGAACAGTTATTGAATTGTGCTACAGAGAAGGGTCAGAGTCTCTTAGCTCATGGCCAGTCTTTCAGCTTCAATGCAGGGGTTGAGAATAAGACTGTTTCAATTTTCCACTGTCATTGGACTCTGTAAAAAACTCAAGGGGTAACTAAAATTTTCACATAATTATATGGCAGGTTCCAACAGGAACTTTAGACTAGAATAAGTAAACGTTAAGAAAATATTTCATTTACTTGAGTAAAGATCTTTATATTGGCTTATAGGGAGAGAAGTAAGAGAGATCTGAGTAGAATACATTTTGATTTCCTAAGAATTGTAAAAAAAATCAATACATCTATGTAATTACCAACATATGTACTGAGAGGCAATATAGAATAGTGAGTAGAATGTGGCTCCATTAGATAGAATAAGAGGAAACCTGTGTTCAAATTTTGTCTCTGTCACTAATTAACTGTACAAATTAGTGCATATTACTTAATATCTCCTTGGTTCAGTTTTCTCATCTATAACATAAAAGCAGCTAATTTATCATGTGCCAAAAAGTAATCCAAACACTTTACAGGTATTGGCTGATATAACAATCACAACCACCCTGGGAAGTATTATTATTATTATTTCCATTTTACAGATGGAGAAACTTAGGCAGAGAGAGGCTATGAGGCTTACGCAAGGTCACACATGTAATATGTGATAGAGTCAGCGTTTGTCAGAAGCTATGTCCTTAATCACCATGTGATACTCCCTCTCATAAATGGTAAAATCAATGGTAACCCAATTCATGGGGGTGTTATGAAGATTAGAGTTAGTACTTTAAAAACACTCATAGCAGCACCTGTCATTAGAGAAGGTGTTCAGGGTTAGTTAGTAGTGGTAGTAGTTGTTATAGTAGTATAGTAATTGGAATAGAAGTTGTAATAATAGTAATAGTAGTCACAATGTTTCATATCAAGCCCATGCAGGATCACATTAAACTGGAAGCAAATTCATACATTAATGTATGTGTATTTACTGTGTGCTAGACACAGTGCTAGTGCTGGAGATACTGTGATGAACAAGATAGAAAAGATTACTGACTGTGGAAAATCTTCTTCCTCAGTCTTCCATATATAGTCTTGTTGGATACATGTCTCTGCTCAGCAAAGACATTCATAAGATTTCCTTGAATCTGAACTCTTTCTCACATCAAGCCTGGCTTATTCGCTCCTCTTCCCCTTCCCACTATTCTTTCTTCCTCTCCTGACATCCCATGTCCCTTTCCTTCACCTACTTCTCCACATGTGCTGCTCTCTTCCCACCCTTTATTTCTGGTTCTCCATAAGTTATCTTCCCTGCCTCTTCCATCCTATAGCCTTTCTTTCCTCGTGTGGTCTCAAGAGCATGAGAGGGTGAGATAAAGTCCCTGGGAATGGACTAAAGCACCAAGAACCAGGTGGTCCAACTCTCCCTAACTCTCAGGAAGGCTCTCTGATGGCCTGTCTGGATCACTCATGGGGCCCTGATATGGTTTGGCCGTGTTCCAACCCAAATGTCAACTTGAATTGTAGTTTCCATAATCACCACATGTTGTGGAAGGTACCCAGTGAAAAGTAATTGAATCATGGGGGTGAGGATTTTATAAGAGACGTTTTCCCCTTTGCTCAGCTCTCATTCTTTCTGTTGCTGTCCTGTGAAAAGGTACCTTCTGCCATGAATGTAAGTTACTTTAGACCTTCCCAGCCATGCTGAACTGTGACACAAATAAACCTCTTTTCCATATAAATTACCCAGTCTCAGGTATGTCTTCATTAGCAGCATGAAAACAGGCTAATACAATAAATTGGTACTGGGTAGTGGGGTGCTGCTATAAAGATACCCCAAAATGTGGAAGAAACTTTAGAACTGGGTAACAGGCAGAAGTTGGAACAGTTTGAAAGGCTCAGAAGAAAATAGAAAGATGTGGGAAAGTTTGGAACTTCCTAGAGAGTTTTTCAGTGGCTTTGTTCAACATGCTTATAGTGATATAGAGAATGAAGTCTAGGCTGAGATTGTTTCAGATGGAAATGAGGAACTTTTTGGGAACTGGAATAAAGGTGACTCTTGCTATGCAAAGATACTTGTGACATTTTGCCCTTGCCCTAGAGATCTGTGCAACATTGAAACTGAGAGAGATAATTTAGGGTACCTGGCAGGAGAAATTTCTAAGAAACAAAGCATTCAAGAGGTGACTCAGGTGCTGTTAAAAGCATTAAGTTTTATGTATTCACAAATATATAGTTTAGAATTGAAACTTATATTTAAAAGGAAAGCAGAGCATAAAAGTTTGGCAAATTTGCAGTCTCATTATGCGATACACTATAAAAACCCATTTTTGAGGAGAAATTCAAGCCAGCTACAGAAAGTTACATAGGAAAGGAGGAGCCAAATGTTAATCATCAAGATAATGGGGAAAATGTCTCTAAGTCATGTCAGAGGCCTTCATGGCAGCCCCTCCATCACAGGCCCAGAGTCTTAGGAGAAAAAAATGGTTTTGTGGGCCAGACCCAGGCCCTTGCTGCTTTGTGCAGTCTAGGGACTTGGTATCTTGTATTCCAGCCATGGCTTCAAGGGGCCAACATAGAGCTCAGGCCTTTGATTCAGAGGGTGAAAGCCCCAAGCTTTGGCAGCTTCACATGGTGTTGGGCCTGCAGGTTCACAGAAGTCAAGAATTGAGGTTTGGGAACCTCCACATAGATTTCAGAGAATGTATGGAAACACCTGGATGTCCAGGAAGACATTTGCTGCAGAAGTGGAGCCCTCAGGAGAACCTCTCCTAGGGCACTGCAGAAGGGAAATGTGGGGTTCAAGTCACCACACAGAGTCCTCACTGAAGCACAGTCCTCACTGCTAGTGGAGCTGTGACAAGAGGACCATGGTCCTCCAAATCCCAAAATGATTGATCCAATGATAGCTTGCACCATGTACCCCACCCACTGGAAATGTCAGGAAATGATTTGGTAATTATTGTTTTGGCTCTCCAAAAATGATCAGCAGCCAGGGGGAGACAATCTCCTGATGGTCCACACCTGCTAACATTAAAAGTGTTACCTGAATGCAGACCCGAGGGAGAAACAGCTTCCTGGGCATGCATATTAAGAGACAAAAATAGTAAACTATGATCTTACAAGTACACTCCACTGGAAAAAGGAACAAAGCTTCAGATGGGCATGCATAGAACTCCTTAAGCACTCTTCTTGTGCTCACTTCCTAAGGGAGAGAGGACTCTGTGCATGCAGCAGCCCACCCGAAGGTAAGAATCATGGGCAAGAGGGAAGCTTATAAAAGCCCTAGGATCATCGTTAAATGGGGTACTTGGCATTCTCTCTTTAATCTTCACAAGCCTGCTTAGATCTCTTCCAAGCATGCCTTTGTTTCTCTCTTGCTCTAATCCCAAGTCTTCAGATAAACTTTTAAATAAACTTCCATTTCTTTTCTGGAACTTTCCTCAGTCTCTTTTTCTGCTTTATGTCCCTCAGTCAAATTCTTTCTTCTGAGGAGCCAAGGACTGAAGTTGCTACAGACCTGTACAGATAGGCCACTGGTAACTCAAATTTCTTTCACTGATAGCACTGCTAGGACTTATTCAACTTTTATAAGTAACTAGAATTTCTGTACATCTCCAGAATGCCATGCCAAAACTCATTTTGCAAACTTTGCTAACATTAAAGCACCGAAATGTAATCACTTATCACGACCTACATACTGAATGAGGTCAAAATTACCCTTAAACTCGTGCCCTGAGGTCCATAAATGCTCCTAAGGAAAATCCACCATAGTGTGCTCAGTCCTCTTGCTGAGATACCCTTCTTCACTCTTTCACAGCGTTTTCATTCTAATAAAATGTTTTCCTTTTTCAAATCTGTACTATTGTTGATAAATTCTTCTTACCAACCTGCGAGTTGACCATTTTCTGAGGCAGGGGCTCTGAAAGCTTTACTGGCAAATTCTACTTGTCTGACATTAGTATAGCCGTCTTAGTAATTTTTTTGTTTCTCTTTGCATGGATATTTTTTCATCATTTTACTTTCAACTGATTTGTGTCTCCATGTCTAAAATGAGTCATTTGTTGGAAGTAAACAGTAGAATACTTTTTGAAAATCTATTTTTGTCAGTCTCTTCCTTTTAATCATATAATTTAATCTATTTCCATTTAACGTACTGATAAAAAGGATTCTGCTATTTTGCTATTTATTTTCTGTATGTCTTGCAGCTTTTTTATAACCTAATTTCTCCCATCACTGTCTTCTTTTGTATTTAGTAGATTTTACTTAGTGAAATGTTTGATTCTTTTCCTTTTTTTTTGTATATTTCCTCTATATATTCTTTGTAGTTATCATGGAGATGTCACACAACTTCCTAAAGTTACAATAATCAATTTGAATTGATACCAACTTAAATTCAATTATACATAAACTCTATTCCTTTTAGCTCTGCTTCTTTTATATTATTAATATCACAAAATTTATCTCAACATATGTGCCTAGTAACATGGATGTACAATTATTTTTCATTATTTGTCTTTTCAATTCAGCAGAAGACAAAACAATTGACTTATAAGCCAAAATTACAATACTATTGTCCTTTATAATGCTTCATAAAGATTTGCCCTTTCTGGAGATTTTTATCTTCATATGGTTTTGAGTTACTGTCTAATGTTCTTTCATTTCAACATGAATGACTCCCTTTAATATTTGTTGTAGGGCTGGTCTAGTGGTAATGAATCTGCTATTGTTTAGCTATAAATGTCTTAATTTCTCCCTAATTTTTGAAGGAATGTTTTGTCAGATATAGAGTTTTTAAGAACTTTTCTTTCTAGCAAGGATTAAGCTCTGATTTTTTATCTTGCCCAGATTCCTACCTACCGAGTCTACAGAGTCATGTCCTACAAACCATAAATTCTCATCAGATTGGTTTTATTTGATCCTTATTGACTTACTTTTCAACCTGACTCTGGCATAACAGTACAAGACAAGGAAAAATATTTAACTCCAAAATATATTTTCTTGCTATACCTTGCCCTTCAAAGTCTCTTGTGGGGAAAATCCAAATTCCATAGAGAATCCCCTTTCCCCGTTGTTTTCCTTCCTTTCTTAAGAGATAATCAGACCTGTACACACTGAAGCACAGTCCCTTTTAGGCCTGATACAAAACATTTTACAACCTGCCCTCGCTCTGAAGTCTGCTATCTGAGAGATTCCTCTGCACAATAAAACTTTGTCTCCACAATCATTTATCTTTGTCTCCACAATCATTTATCTTAACCTGAACCTTCCTTACTATTGATCCTAGGTCTTCAGATAAATTCTACCAATTGTCAACCAGAAAATGTTTAAATTTACCTATTGCCTGGAAACCCTGGGTTTGAGTTGTCCTGCCTTTCTGAACCAAGCCACCATATTTCTTAAAGGTATTTGATTGATGTCTCATGACTTTCTAAAAATATATAAATGTCTTAAAATATTTTTTAAAGAGTTTGACTCTTTTCATTGACAATAATTTTGGCACCCATCGTGGGGCCTCAGAGAAGACTCAGGACCCCCAAGGAGTTCCCAAAATTGGAGCTAAGGTAACAGTAGGGGCCCACTGAAGCCCCATCGAGTTCAAGTTTCTCATCTGATGGAATGGTAAGTCCTCCTGAGCCCCAGACCTTCCTTTGGTTGATGATCCTTGATTTATTCTGAGCTGGTTTTCGCCTAGGAAGTTGTTGTTTAAGGATCCTAATTCTAGTTCTGAGCTCCATTCTAAAGGGAATTCTTTGTAACTTTTACTCCTAAAATTTATTCTAATTCAGTTTGTCTGTGCACATTCATGTGAGGAACTGAACTGTTGTATCACAGATAAATGACAGACTTAGTTTTTCAGCTCTGAAGAACAAGGGCACTTGCTCCTCCCAACTGAAAGATACCCTTGGGTGACTGGGAGCTTCATGGAAGTGTCTGTGGGGTTTACCCCCTGTGACGTGCAGCAGCCTTGCAGGGAAATCCCTGACAAAAATTAACTTAAACAATGGTTTGTACAGGAAATGCATATAAGGGCTGATCATGCTGCGTTTTGAGCCCTTTCGGAGATCATAGACCTCTGGAAAGAGAAACTGAGACACATAAGAGGGAGGAAATTTCTCAGTGTTGACACAGCAGCGTGCATCAATCCATCACACAAGAACTCTAAGCTACAGCTCAGTTCCTCCTTTTAAGAAAGAAGGAAAAAAATATGGAAATGAATCTAAGAATGAGAAGAAAACAAGGAGAATGACCACCTTTTGGACACTCCATAGGTTTTATGGCACCTGTACTTGACAAAGTTCATATAAAACAGAAGTAATATGGTCTTTGTGCACACCTACATTAAGGAAAAAGAGTCCTAAGGTCAACTTGCAAACTATAGAGTACCTAGATGCTATTTTCTTTTGTGTCTGCCTTAATCTGCTGTTACTTTACTACTGAGATAAAAACCACTTTTTGGATCTAAGTGTTTTTTGCAGGCTGGTGAAGTTGTATTTATCTCATGGCTAAAGTACTGAAGTAGTAGCTATGGGAACTTTGTGTGTGTATGTGTGTGTGTATATATTTAAAGGTCTTTATATTTGACTTCTACAATTTTAAGTTCAATTGGCAATTGATTCCATCTAAATTTTCCTCTAGCATATCAGACTTTTTCTTCATACCTTATGATGTGAATTTTGCTATCTGATTTTCACCTGAGATGCCTTTAATATGCAAAATTAAGACTATTTAGGTGCACAACTGCATAGGGTAAGATTTTTAAAAATGGGAAAAAAAAGAGGAAGTCTTCATAAGTCTATATGATGTGCTTTCATTAGCATGCCTGATACATCTATATATTTATGTGTGTGTACACAATATTTTCACTAATAAAAATATATGAAGAGCTCTAATTGGCTTTTATTTTTTAAGTGCTTAAATCAGATACAAAGAAAAAGATTAATCAAACGCTTTTTCAAGTTCACATGACTTAAGTAAAATCTTTACTAAATAAGCTGACTTTAAAATTATTAGTAAAGTAATATAAGCAATGTCTTTAGAATCGTTAGCATTTTGTTTGCATTTATTGATTAAGTAGTTTCATGTTTATTCCTGCAGAATACTATACAATTTGCCATAAGGGTTATAAACTATGAAACCCAGCCCAAGACAGAATTATCTTTGCTTGTATATGCTTGTGAAATATTGTTGGCTTAAATGAAAACAGCTAAATACTGAGTTATTGGTATAAATACCCTTACAATGAACAACAACTTTAATTATTTAAGTAAATACCTGAAATTCACCACCTATAAAAATAGTTAATAGAAAAATAACTTTAAATATTGGCTATCACATTTATTTTATAAATAAAGTATTAAATTAATGGGGTAGATATAATAAAAGAAATGCTTGTAAACAAACTCACTATAATTTATGATCTAAGGTTATCGATTGATATTAAGTATCTGGGCAATTCAAATATAAGAATTATAGAAAAACATGTTTAAAATGTTCTTATAAAGCTAAAATATCTTTGTCTAATTCAAGGCTTACTTAAGATTTATGTATAAAACAAGGTATAGGAATCAGGAAATAAGAGATGTAAAGAAATTTAAAAGAGGTATTTTTGGTTAAAAAAAAAGGTTAAAAACGCAATTAATTTTATATAAGAAAGAATCTTGTGTAGTAAATTTTTGACCTAAAATAAAAATGATGGAACTGTACAAGAAAGAGGAATATTTAAGGGAAAGCCATCTAAACATATTGAGAATGAACTATGTAAGTCATAATAAGGTTAGTAAAATAAATGTTTTAAAGATGTTGTATAATTCAACTGGCTATAATTAAAAATAAATTATAATAGACTTTCTAGAGATGAGCATTTAATATTAAAAACACACTAATACAAAACTAAATTATTGGTTAAATTAATATTTTATTACTAACATTGACTTCTGTTTAATACAAAGTTTTTAAATTTTAAAATTCTATAATCTGTTTCTTTAACATTCATCAGATTGATATTTTTAAAGTGTCATTCTTTTTCCTTTGAAGAGGCTTTTAGTTATGGCTCTCTTCTTCCCCTTTCATTGACTCCTGTAACTTTTACTAATTATCTGAAGTAAGGAAGAAAAATTGTTTTGAAAACAGGCAAATAAAGTATCTTTTGAACATGTATTTTATTCTGCATGCTGGTTATAGCTCTATCTTTATAAGTGTCATGTGGAAGTGATATTCTACTTCCAAACCACATGAAAGAGCTCTAATCAAGTAACTTTAAAAATGTGCCAGCACTTTGGGAGGCCGAGATGGGCGGATCACGAGGTCAGGAGATCGAGACCATCCTGGCTAACACGGTGAAACCCCGTCTCTACTAAGAAATACAAAAAATAGCCGGGCGAGGTGGCAGCGCCTGTAGTCCCAGCTACTCGGGAGGCTGAGGCCGGAGAATGGCGTGAACCCGGGAGGCGGAGCTTGCAGTGAGCTGAGATCCGGCCACTGCACTCCAGCCTGGGCGACAGCGTGAGACTCCGTCTCAGAAAAAAAAAAAAAAAAAAAAAAAAAAAATGTGCTTATCCGATTGGTAAAAGCTAGCTCATATGTATTTTAATTTACATAACCTTGATAATCTTTGGTAAAAATTATTTGGTAAAAGTAACCTGAAAACTCTCCGGTAATTTAAAAATCTTAAAGTCATGTTTAAACCCTGAATTATCTTTGCCCCCACTGGAAATTTGGGTTACTAAAAAGTTAAAATACCAGAATTACAAAATATACTTTTGTTAAAATTTTATAAACACAAGGATTTCAATTCTTAAACAAATGTAAGTTTATTTTTGGTTAAGAAACTATTTAAGAGTTGCTTTAAAACAAAGAAAATTATAAACATAAAACTATGTAACTTAAAAAAAAATAATCCAAGACAACAAAATTCTGAGCCCTATGGTTATCAAGAAAATAGTCAATATGGGGGGAGGGTAAAACCAAGTAACTGTTACTGGTGTATAAGAATGCTTGTAATTTTTGCACATTAATTTTGTATCCTGAGACTTCGCTGAAGTTGCTTATCAGCTTAAGGAGATTTTGGGCTGAGACAATGGGGTTTTCTAAATATACAATCATGTCATCTGCAAACAGGGACAAATTTGACTTCTTCTTTCCTAACTGAATACCCTTGATTTCTTTCTCTCTTACTTACAGATTGCCTAAGCCAGAACTTCCAACACTATGTTGAATAGGAGGTGGTGAAGAGGAGCATCCTAATGTAATGCCAGTTTTCAAGGGAACTTTTTCAGTTTTGCCCATTCAATTGCTGATATTGGCTGGGTTTTTATCGCCAGGCATGGCTCTTGTGTACATGTTCCATCAATACAGCGAATTTGGCGTTTTTAGCATGAAGGGCTGTTGAATTTTGTCCAAAAGCATTTTCTGCATCTATTAAAGATAATCATGTGGTTCTTGTCTTTGGTTCTGTTTATATATGCTGGATTATGTTTATTGATTTGCGAATGTTGAACTAAGCCTTGCATCCCAGGGATGACCCACTTGATCATGGTGGATAAGCTTTTGATGTGTTGCTGAATCCGGTTTGTGTACTGTGAGGATTTTGCATGATGTTCATCAGGGATATTGATCTAAAATTCTCCTTTTTATGCATTATCTCTACAGGCTTTGGTATCAGGATGATGTTGGCCTCATAAAATAGGTTAGGGAGGGTTCCTCTTTTCTACTGATTGGAATAGTTTCAGAAGGAATGGGTACCATCTCCTCCTTGTACCTCTGGTAGAGAATTCAGCTGTGAATCCATCTGGTCCTGGACTTTTTGGTTGGTAGGCTATGTAAAGGACTCTTCAAGAAACTACAAACCACTGCTCCAATTGACAAAGAAGCCACAAACAAATGGAAGAGACATACCATACTCATGGATAGGAAGAATCATATCGTGAAAGAAAATGGCCATACTGCCCAAGGTAATTTATGGTCAATACCCATCCCATCCAAGCTGCATATTAGGTTTCTTTAGGGTGGAAAAACTGCTTTAAAGTTCATATGGAACCAAAAAGAGCCCATCTCCAAGACAATCCTAAGTCAAAAGACAAAGCTGGAGGCATCCATGCCTGACTTCAAACTATACTACAAGGCTACAGTAGCCAAAAGCAGCATGGTACTGGTACCAAAACAGAGATATAGACCAATGGAGACAGGGTGAGAGTCCTCAAAATAATGCCACACATCACAGCCATCTGATCTTTGACAAACCTAGGAGAAGCAAGAAATGGGGGAAAAGGATTCCCTATTTAATAAATGGTGCTGGGAAGAATTGGCTAGCCATAAGTAGAAGCTGAAATTGGATCCTTACTCATATACAAAATTAATTCAAGATGGATTAGAGACTTAAATGTTAGACCTAATACCATAAAAATCCTAGAGGAAAACCTGGGGTAGTACCCATTCAAGGACTAGAGCACTGGGCCAAAGACTTCATGTCTAAAACACCAAAAACTGCTTGGCAACCAAAAACCAAAATTAGGCAAATGGGATCTAATTAAACTAAAAGCTTCTGCACAGCAAAAAGAAACTACCATCAGAGTGAACAGGCAACGCCTAGAGAATGGGAGAAAATTTTTTGCGATACCACTCATCGACAAAGGGCTAATATCAGAACCACCACAGAACTCAAACGAGTTACAGAAAAAAACAAACAACCCATCAAAAGTGGGCCAAAGGATATGAACAGACATTTCTCAAAGAGACATTCATACAGCCAACAGACACATGAAAAGATGCTCATCATCACTGTACATCAGAGAAATGCAAATCAAAACCACAATGAGATACCATCTCACATCAGTTAGAATGGCGAAATCATTAAAAGTCAAAAACAACAGGTGCTGGAGGATGTGGAGAATAGGAGCAGCTTTTACACTGTTGGTGGGATTGTAAAACTAGTTCAACCAGCTATGGAAAATGGTGTGGGTGAGTTCCTCAAGGATCTAGAACTAGATGTACCATATATTATGCATCCCATTGCTGGGTGTATATACCCCAGGATTATAAATTATGCTGCTATAAAGACACATGCACATGTATGTTTGTGCAGCACTATTCCCTAATAGCAAGACTTGGAATCGACCACAAATGTCCATCAGTGACAGATTGGATTAGAAAATGTGGCACATATACCATGGAATACTATGCAACCATAAAGGATGAGTTTGTCCTTTGTAGGGACATGGATGCAGCTGGAAACCATCATTCTTAGCAAACTATAGCAAAACTGAAGAGCAGTGCATGTTCTCACTCATAGGTAGGAACTGAACAATAGAGATCACTTGGACCCAGGAAGAGTCACACACGGGGCCCTATCATGGAAGGGGAGAGGGTTTTACGTGGGAGTTATACCTGATGTAAATATGAGTTGATGGGTGCAGCATAGCAGCTCAGTATACTATATGTAACAAACCTGCCACCGCGTTATGCATTTGCGTATAATAATAATAAATAAATTTAAAAAAAAGAAAAAAGAAAAAAAAGAAAGGAAAAAAAAAAAAACAAACAAGTAAACTGTTTACAAACCAAAAGTGTGTAATGTAAAGGAATGTTTCTTTTTGTAGATTGGTATCATTCAGTTTCTTTAAAAAAAAATCTTTCCTATAGTGGATTGTAAAAATAACCACTTTAAGGACAAAATTCTTAATTTTAACAGCTATAGAATATAAGAGCTTATTTGGATTAATGCAGGACCCACAGCTCATTACTGAACAACCACTGAGTATAGTTGATCCAAATATACAAGGGGTTATTCCAGAGAAAGCAATCAGCCTAGTGGGCCAGATAATCCCATTATAAGGTCTGTTTTGCCCTGAAAACGGGACTGCCCAACTCTCCCTATAAAGTACCAAGTCAAGTACCCTAGATGAAGCAGTTAATATGTTTCTTATGCAAGCCATGTCGAACTAGCTTTATGATAACTGGAATATCTTCCTACATAACATGTCTATTGCCTGGGTCACCGTGAGTTTGGAGATTAAGGGATCCCCTTTTTTATGGGTGCACCTCCCACAGAATCAGAGGTCTGTTTAAGAAGGCTTATCTAATCTAGCATCTCTCACAGGTCTTACAGATGCAACTGCCTGCTGGGAACACAAACTCTTTTCATCAGAAAATGTAAAATGATCTGGGGGTAAAAATAAGGCTTCCTGGGACAAGAACATAAAACATACAGGTTAATAGAATCATAAAATGTAAGATGTTTAAACAAGCTTTATGTAAAGTAGTTGTAACCCCTTTTAACTAAGTGCCTTATGAAAATGGGTATATGTCTGGGATTGCTGGCAAGATGGCCAAATAGGAAGAGCTCTGGTCTACAGCTCCCAGCGAGATTGACGCCGAAGGTGGGTGACTTCTGAATTTCCAACTGAGATACCCCTCTCATCTCATCGGGACTGGTTGGACATTGGGTGCAGCCAACAGAGGGTGAGCCGAAGCAGGGTCGGGTGTTGTCTCACCCGAGAAGTGCAAGGGGTCAGGGAATTTTCTCCCATACCCAAAGGAAACTGTGAGGGATTGAGCCTGAGAAATCACGCACTCTGGCCCAGACACTGCACTTCTCCCATAGTCTTCAAGACCCACAGACCAAGAGATTCCCTCCAGTGCCTACCCCATCAGGGCCCTGGGTTTCAAGCACAAAACTGGGTGGTTGTTTGGGCAGACACTTAACTAGCTGCAGGAGAGCTCCACCTGGCATCTGGCAAGTGCCTCTCTGGGATGAAGCTTCCAGAGGAAAAAACAGGCAACAATCTTCACTGTTCTGCAGCCTCTGCTGGTGATACCCAGACAAACAAGGTCAGGAGTGGACCTCAAGTAAACTCCAGCAGACAGATAGCAGACGGGCCTGACTGTTAGAAGGAAAACCAACAAACACAAAGGAATAGTACACCCACTCAGAGACTTCATCCAAAGGTCACCAACATCAAAGATCAAAGGCAGATAAATCCACAAAGATGGGGAGAAACTAGTGCAAAAATGCTGAAAATTCCAAAAACCAGAATTCCTCTTCTCCTCCAAATAATCACACCTCACCAACAAGGTGAGAGTTGAAGCTGGCTGGGCTTCTGGTTCTGGTGAGGACTTGGAGAACTTTTCTGTCTAGCTAAAGGATTGTAAACACACCAATCAGCACTCTGTGTCTAGCTAAATATTTGTAAACACACCAATCAACACTCTGTGTCTAGCTAAATATTTGTAAATGCACCAATCAGCACTCTGTAAAAACGCACCAATCAGCACTCTGTGTCTAGCTAAACGTTTGTAAATGCACCAATCAGTACTCTTTAAAAATGCACCAATCAGCACTCTTTAAAAAAGCACCAATCAGCAATCTGTAGAGTGGACCAATCAGCACTCTGCAAAATGGGCCAATCAGCACTCTGTAAAAAGGACCAATGAGTAGGACGTGGGTGGGGACAAATAAGGGAATAAAAGCTGGCCTCCCGAGCCAGCAGCGCAACATGCTGGGGTCCCCTTCCACACTGTGGAAGCTTTGTTCTTTCGCTCTTCACAATTAATCTTGCTGCTTCTCACTGTTTGGGTCTGCACTACCTTTATGAACTGTAACACTCACTGTGAAGGTCTGCAGCTTCACTCCTGAAGCCAGTGAGACATGAACCTACTGGGAGGAATGAACAACTCCAGATATGCCACCTTTAGAGCTATGACATTCACTGTGAAGGTCTGAAGCTTCACTCCTCAAGTCAGCAAGATCATGAACCCACTGGGAGGAACAAGCAACTCTGGATGTGCCACCTTTAAGAGGTGTAACACTCACTGCGAAGGTCTGTGGCTTCACTCCTGAAGTCACCAGAAGGAAGAAGCTCCAGACACATTTGAGCATCTGAAGGAACAAACTCCGGACACACCATCTTTAAGAACTGTAACACTCACTGTGAGGGTCCACGGTTTCATTCTTGAAGTCAGTGAGACCAAGAACCCATCAGAAGGAACCAATTTGGGACACAAAGGGAACAAAACTGGTTGGAGAATGAGTTTGATAACTTGACAGAAGTAGGCTTCAGAAGGTGGGTAATAACAAACACCTCTGAACTAAGGGATCATGTTCTAACCCAATGCAAGGAAGATGAGAACCTTGAGAAAAGGATAGATGAATTGCTAACTAAAATAACCAGTTTAGAGAAGACGATAAATGACCTGATGGAGCTGAAAAACACAACGTGAGAACTTCATGAAGCATACACAAGTATCAATAGCTGAAGCAATCAAGCAGAAGAAAGGATATCAGAGATTGAAGATCAATTTCAAGAAATAAAGTGAGAAGACAAGATTAGAAGAAAAAAAGACTAAAAACAAACAAACAAAGCCTCCAAGAAATATGGGACTATGTGAAAATAAAAAATCTACATTTGATTAGTCTACCTGAAAGTGATGGGGAGAATGGAACCAAGTTATAAAACAGTCTTCAGGATATTATCCAGGAGAACTTCTTCAACCTAGCAAGACAGGTCAACGTTCAATTTCAGGAAAAACAGAGAACACCACAAAGATACTCCTTGAGAAGAGCAACCCTAAGACAAATAATCATCAGATTCACCAAGGTTGAAATGAAGGAAAAAATGTTAAGGGCAGCCAGAGAGAAAGGTTGGGTTACCCACAAAAGGAAGCCCATCAGACAAACAGAGGATCTCTGCAGAAACCCTAAAAGCCAGAAGATAGTTGGGGCCAATATTCAACATTCTTAAAGTAAAGAATTTTCAAACCACGATTTCATATTCAGCCAAACTAAGCTTCATAAGCAAAGGAGAAATAAAATCTTTTACAGACAAGCAAATGCTGAGAGATTTTATCACCATTGGGACTGCCTTACAAGAGCTCCTGAGGGAAGCACTAAACATGGAAAGGAATAAGTGGTACCACCGACTGCAAAATAGAGCAAATTGTAAAGAACATTGACACTATGAAGAAACTGCATCAACTAATGGGGAAAATAACCAGCTAGTATCATAATGACAGGTTCAAATTCACACATACCAATATTAACCTTAAATGTAAATGGGCTTAATTCCCCAATTAAAAGACACAGACTGGCAAATTAGATAGAGTCTAGACCCCTCAGTGTGCTATATTCAGGAGACCCATCTCACATGCAAAGACACACATAGGCTCAAAATAAAGTGATGGAGGAATATTTACCAATCAAATGGACATCAAAAACAAGCAACAGTTGTAATCCTAATGTCTGATAAAACAGACTTTAAACCAACAAAGATCAAAAGAGAAAAAGAACGGCATTACACAATAGTAAAGGAATCAATGCAACAAGAAGAGCTAAGTATTCTAAATATATATACTCACAATACAGGAGCACCCAGATTCATAAAGCAAGTTCTTAGAGACCTACAAAGACACTTAGACACCCACAAAATAATACTGGGAGATTTTAACACCCCACTGTTAATATTAGATGGATCAATGAGACAGAAAATTAGCAAGGATAAGCAGGACATAAACTCAGCTCTGTACCAAGTGGAACTAACAGACATTTACAGAACTCTCCACCCCAACCCAATAGAACATACATTCTTCTCAGCACCTCATTGCCCTTATTCTAAAATTGACTACATACATTTAAGTAAAACACACCTCAGCAAATGAAAAAGAATGGAAATAATAACAAACAGTCTCTCAGACCACAGTGCAATCAAATTAGCACTCAGGATTAAGAAACTCACTCAAAACCACACAACTACATGGAAACTGAACAACCTGCCCCGATTGACTACTGGGTAAATAATGAAATAAAGGCAGGATAAAGATGTTCTTTGAAACCAATGAGAACAAAGACACAATTTATCAAAATCAATGGGACACATTCAAAGCAGTGTGTAGCGAAAAATTTATAGAACTAAAGGTCCACAAGAGAAAGCAGGAATGATCTAAAATCAACCCCCTAACATCTAAATTAAAAGAACTAGAGAAGCAAGAACAAACAAGTCAAAAGCTAGCAGAAGAAATAACTAAGATCAGAGCAGAACTGAAGGAGATAGAGACATGAAAAATCCTTAAAAAAAGTAATGAATCCAGGGGCTGGTTTTCTGAAAAGATCAACAAAACACACAGACTGCTAGCCAGACTAATAAAGAAGAAAAGAGAGAAGAATCAAATAGATGCAATAAAAATTATATAGAGGATATCACCACTGATCCCACAGAAATATAAACTATGATCAGAAAATACTGTAAACACCTCTATGCAAATAAACTAGAATATTTAGAAGAAATTGATAAATTCCTGGACACATACACTCTCCAAAGTCTAAACGAGGAAGAAGTCGAGTCTGAATAGACCCACAACAAGTTCTGAAATTGAGGCAGTAATTAATAGGCTACCAATCAAAAAAAGCCCAGAACCAGAAAGATTCACAGCCGAATTCTACCAGAGATAAAAACAGAAGCTGGTACCATTTCTTCTGAAACTCTTCCGAACAATAGTAAAAGGGAATCCTTCCTAACTTATTTTGTGGGGCCAGCATCATCCTGACACGAAAGCCTGGAAGAGACACAACAAGAAAAGAAAATTTCAGGCCAATATCCCTGATGAACATCAATGCAAAAATCCTCAATAAAATACTGGCAAACCAAATCCAGCAGCACATCAAAAAGCTTATCCACCATGATCAAGTCAGCTTCATACCTGGGATGTAAGTCTGGTTCAACATCACATAAACAGAACCAAAGACAAAAACCACATGATTTATCAATCAATGCAGAAAAGGTCTTCAAAAAAATTCAACACCCCTTCATGATAAAAACTCTCAATAAACTAGGTATCAATGGAACGTATCTCAAAATAATAAGAGCTTTTTATGACAAACTCACAGCCAATATCATACTGAATGGGCAAAAACTGGTAGTATTCACTTTGAAAACCAGAACAAGACAAGGATGCCGTCTCTC
This sequence comes from Papio anubis, assembly GCF_008728515.1. Classification (NCBI taxonomy): domain Eukaryota; kingdom Metazoa; phylum Chordata; class Mammalia; order Primates; family Cercopithecidae; genus Papio; species Papio anubis. Next base: position 85,461,029 of record NC_044996.1, on the reverse strand, counting down.
AGCACTCCTATTCAACACAGTGTTGGAAATTCTGGCCAGAGCAACCAGGCAAGAGAAAGAAATAAAGCGTATTTGAATAGAAAAAGAGGAAGTCAAATTGTCTGTGATTGCAGATGACATGATTGTATATTTAGAAATCCCCATGGTTTCAGCCCAAAATCTCCTTAAACTGATAAGCAACTTCAGCAAAGACTCAGGATACAAAATCAATGTACAAAAGTCACAAGAATTTCTGTACACCAATAACAGAAAACCAGAGAGTCAAATTGTGAGTGAACTCTCATTCACAATTGCTACTAAGAGAATAAAATATCTAGGAATACAACTTACAGGGGATGTGCAGGACTTCTTCAAAGAGAACTACAAACCACTGCTCAAGGAAATAAGAGAGGACATAAACAAATGGAAAACATTTCATGCTTATGAATAGGAAGAATTAATATCATGAAAATGGCCATACTCCCCATAGTGATTTATAGACTCAGTGCTATCCCCGTCAAGCTACCACTGATTTTCTTCACAGAATTCAAAAAATCTACTTCAAAGTTCATATGGAACCAAAAAAGACCCCACATAGCCAATATAATCCTAAGCAAAAAGGAACAAAGCTGGAAGCATCATGCTACACCTGACTTCAAACTATACTACAAGGCTACAGTAACCAAAACAGCAAGGTACTGGTATCAAAACACATATATAGACCAATGGAACAGAACAAAGGCCTCAGAGAGAACACTAACAATCCTCTGATTTTTGAAAAACCTGACACAAACAAGCAATGGGGAAAGAATTCCCTATTTAATAAATAGCATTGGGAAAACTGACTAGCTGTATGCAGACTATTGAAACTGGACCCCCTTTTTTCAACTTATAAAAAAATTAACTCAAGATGGATTAAAGACTTAAATGTAAGACCTAAAGCCATAAAAATTCTAGAAGAAAACCTGGGCAATACCATTCAGGACATAGGCACGGGCAAAGACTTCATGCCTAAAACACCAAAAGCAATGGTAACAAAAGCCAAAATAGACACACGAAATCTAATTAAACTAAAGAACTTCTACACAGCAAGAGAAATCATCAGCAGAGTGAACAGGCAACATTCAGAATGGGAGAAGATTTTGCAATCTATCCATCTGACAAAGGGCTAATATTCAGAATCTACAAGGAACTGGAACAAATTTACAAGAAAAAAAAAAAACCCTATCAAAAAGTGGGCAAAGGATATGAACAGACACTTCGCAAAAGAAGACAATTATGCAGCCAACAAACATACGAAATAATGCTCATCATCACTGGTCATCAGAGAAATTCAAATCAAAACCTCAATGAGATACCATCTCATGCCAGTGAGAATGGTAATCATTAAAAAGTCCGGAAACAACAGATCCTGGAGAGGAAGTCGAGAAATAGGAATGCTTTTACACTGTTGGTGGAAGTGTAAATTATTTCAACCGCTGTGGAAGACAGTGTGGCAATTTCTCAAGGATCCAGAACTAGAAATACCATTTGACCAAGTAATCCCATTACTGGTATATACCCAAAGGATTATAAATCATTCTACTATAAAGACATATGCACACGTATGTTTATTGCAGCACTATTCACAATAGCAGAGACTTGGAACCAACCAAAATGCCCATCAATGATAGACTGGATAAAGAAAATGTGGCACATATACACCATGGAATGCTATGCAGTCATAAAAAAGGATGAGTTCCTGTCCTTTTCAGGGACATGGATAAAGCTGGAAACTATCATTCCCAGCAACCTAACACAGGAAGAGAAAACCAAACATCACATGTTCTCACTCATAAGTGGGGGTGGGGGTTGAACAATAATACATGGACACAGGGAGGGGAACATCACACACTGGGGCCTGTTGGGCGGGGGGTGAGGGCAGGTGAGAGATAGCATTAGCAGAAATATCTAATGTAGGTGACAGGTTGATGTGTGCAGCAAACCACCATCGCTCTTGTATGTAAGGTTAGCTGAGAGAAAGGATGAGAGAGAGAGCCCCAAGGTCAGGTGAGTACATTTTATTAACCTGCCAGGCTGCTCCACCACAGTCAGAGGAGGCAGCCCTGAGCTTACAAAATGAGGGGTTTATATGGGGGAGAGAGACCCTGGGGTTGTTGGTTATCTTTACCACATATCATTTCGTTATTGGCTTACAATATAGGAATTTACAAGAGGGTGCAACTTGGGTTTATCTAAGTTTTTCATGACCTCCCCCATGCCACCTGGAGGGCTGTAAACAAGTCTGGTGACCTTGCTGTAGCGCCAAGATAAGGGTCCAAGAATGCAGCTGCAGAGTATTCAGGGTAAGGGTCAGCTGCATTGAGGGGGAACCCTGGGGCAGCTTATCTCTGAAAGTGTATACCTATGTAACAAGACTACACGTTCTGCACATGCACCACAGAACTTAAAGTATAATAATATTTTTTTTTTTAAAAAAAAGAAAAAAATGGGTACTATATCTAACTGGGAGATGATTTCCTTCTTCTAGTACTATAAAACTGAAGAGATGTAAATCTGCTCATGTAAATTCTCCACTGAATAGCCTTTCGTGTGTAGCAAATATCGGGGCTGATGGCATAAACTATGGGTACTTTTCAATAACAACGATTGAGCTAGAGAATTTTTACTTGATTCTGCATTTATTGTCTTGCCGTGGAATATTAACTGAAGCTACCCCTATACTAATAGAAATAATGTTTCCCAAAAAGTTTCATGGTAAAATAAAAGTCGTTTACATAAAATCTTGCTATCTAATAAACCAAGAGCCTTTTCCCTAGGACTAATTGTGAGAAACTGCTAAATTATACAATGTCAAATAGCTCTCATGAGCTGTTTGGTTTGGAGGTGGTATTTCCATGGTAAACAAGCATCTTGTTTTAAAAGCTGTTACTCTGGGTTAAAGGAGGGTAAAGAAAATCTTTTTCCTTTAAGTCATTTGGGTAAAGTATGTTTTCGTAAGCAAATTTACCTTTCTGAGTTCTCCAAATTTCAGATTGTAATTTTATAACAGTATAGTTGTCTACATTTGCTTAATAACAGTTAAAAAAATGTTTCAAGGGAAGGTGCGGCACTTAATACTAGATTTCAGTCCTAACTTTCTAAATGCAGATTAAATCTTTATTTCTTGGCTATAATAATTCTCTGGGAAGTTGTAGATTATAATTTTTCTTCCTATATTTAGTTGGTGTCCTAATGGAATAGGTTCCTTTTTCTGTTCCCACATATAAAGCACTCTTATAACTGTCAAACTACCAATGTTATGTATCTCTCTTTGTTTTAGGATATCCAAGGAAATCAAAATCATGGTATTCTGAAAACCAGATATAAATCTCCCTCGTTTGTCTTCCCACTGGCCCCAGATCTGTTTCAATGCTAATGTTCTGCTGCAAAAACTATACAAGCTGCCTCCCTCTAGGCCCAGGGACTATCATGGAAGAGGTGGGCACATGATCATAAGGGCTTGTTTTGAGGGATAAAATTAGGACACGATCAAACTCTACAAATCAAGAAAGGTGTGCAAAAAAATGCCTGAACAGCTGGTAAAACCAGTTTAGTTGCCTTCTAAACTATTATGTGTCACTCTTGCATACACCCCAACCACAAAAATTTTCTGCTTACTATAAGATTAAAGAAAAATATTTACTAACAGGATAAAATACCTTGTAACAAAGTCTCTTTGGTATAATACTTCCAATAATGAATTGTGAGGATACATACATTTATACATATATACATATTTTTAATTATTTTTCAGAACACTGCTTATGTTTTTCATAGCTGGTTGCTATAAGACTGTAACAGAAACCAAGCTTACAGTAGCTCAACACATAAAAGTTAAAAATAAGCAAGCCTTCTCAATTTGCCTTTTGATTTTATTGTCAGCTTTTTAAAAAAATTTTTTATTATTATTATGCTTTAAGTTCTAGGGTACATGTGCATAACGTGCAGGTTTGTTACATATGTATACTTGTGCCATGTTGCTGTGCTGCACCCATCAACTTGTCAGCACCCATCAACTCGTCATTTACATCAGGTATAACTCCCAATGCAATCCCTCCCTCCGCCCCCCTCCCCATGATAGGCCCCGGTGTGTGATGTTCCCCTTCCCAAGTCCAAGTGATCTCATTGTTCAGTTCCCACCTATGAGTGAGAACATGCGGTGTTTGGTTTTCTGTTCTTGTGATAGTTTGCTAAGAATGATGGTTTCCAGCTGCATCCATGTCCCTACAAAGGACACAAACTCATCCTTTTTTATGGCTGCATAGTATTCCATGGTGTATATGTGCCACATTTTCTTAATGCAGTCTGTCACTGTTTTAAAGCAGTGTGTAGAGGGAAATTTATAGCACTAAATGCCCACAAGAGAAAGCAGGAAAGATCTAAAATTGACACTCTAACATCACAATTAAAAGAACTAGAGAAGCAAGAGCAAACACATTCAAAAGCTAGCAGAAGGCAAGAAATAACTAAGATCCCAGCAGAACTGAAGGAGATAGAGACACAAAAAAAACCTCCAAAAAATCAATGAATCCAGGAGTTGGTTTTTTGAAAAGATCAACAAAATTGACAGACCGCTAGCAAGACTAATAAAGAAGAAAAGAGAGAAGAATCAAATAGATGCAATAAAAAATGATAAAGGGGATATCACCACTGACCCCACAGAAATACAAACTACCATCAGAGAATACTATAAACACCTCTATGCAAATAAACTAGAAAATCTAGAAGAAATGGATAATTTCCTGGACACTTGCACTCTTCCAAGACTAAACCAGGAAGAAGTTGAATCCCTGAATAGACCAATAGCAGGCTCTGAAATTGAGGGAATAATTAATAGCCTACCAACCAAAAAAAGTCCAGCACCAGATGGATTCCTTCACAGCTGAATTCTACCAGAGGTACAAGGAGGAGCTGGTACCATTCCTTCTGAAACTATTCCAATCAATAGAAAAAGAGGGAATCCTCCCTAACTCATTTTATATTGTCAGCTTTTTTTTTTACTTAAAATAATAATTTTAAGAGGTAATGAATACCTGTCCACATCCATTCCTATATGACCTAGAACAATTAATTGGCTATAAATCTTTTGACTCTTAAGGCCCTCAGCCATAGGGTGTCCTGCCAAGGGAAAAAAATGACACTAGAAATATGACTTCTCCTGTGACAAAACCTTTTCTCTCCCAAATACCAGTATATGGTGCAATACAAAAGTTGTGAGAAAAATAGATTTATCTACTGTTGACAGGTTTATAACACTTTAGAAACTGAGGACCAGGTGTTTCTTGCATTTAATTTATATCCTCCTCAGGTTGTTATACCTATGGAGATGAATTGGCCAGAAGAGAGACTAAAGTTATTAAATTCTAATTTAATTTTGGTCCCACAATTTTCTAATGAGACTTATCATAGGGTTCAAATAACACTTAATAACGAGTGTAAACACATTGTGAGTCTGATCAAATAAGATGATGATGCATGCATGGTTTTTTTCCTGACTGAGTAGGTTGTTTACTGCCCTCTGATTCTACTTATAAACTTGGATGCCCATATCTTCACTATCTTTGTGATATTTGTTACTATATTGGCATTAGACATTCCTTGTAAATATTACGCCAGATACAGCAGAAAGAAAAGGCACAATTAAAGATCCAGATCATGATAGCTCAGAAAATAGATCTTATCCAGGAATTTTTTTAGACTAAACCCTAGACCTGACTCCATCTCAGCCCTTAAACAAATCAGGGCAGACCATGTCCTTCCTCCATTATCCAAATTGCTAATATTTAAGACTATTACCATCAAATCAGAGGAATCTAGGAACAAGCCTTCTTAGTTAATTGGGACCTGTTGCTGTTTTGTTGGCCTACATATGCATTCTGTGGAATGCTTTTTGCCCAAGAGGGGGAACTGAGGACTGAACTCTGATTTTGTATCTTGCTTAAATTCCTACCTAAGGGGTCTGGAGAGTCATGCCCTACAAATCATAAATTCTCATTGGATGGGTTTTATTTGACCCTATAAATATCGTGACTTACTTTTCTGTGTGACTCTGGTATAACATTACAAGACATGGAAAAAATATTTAACCACAAAATATATTTCCTTGCCATACCTTGAGTTTGTCTTGCAAAGCCTCTTTTGAGAAAAAATCCACATTCTATAAAGAATTTCCTTTCACCATTGTTTTCTTTCCTTCCTTCCCAGATCCAAGAGATAATCACCTAAGAGCTAGACTCCCTTTTAGGTCTGATAAGAAACATTTTACAACCTGCTCTCTCTATGAAGTCTGCTCTCTGAGAGATTCCGCTGCACAATAAAACTTTGTCTACACAGTCCTTTACCTTAGCTTGAACATTTCTTTCCACTGATCCCAGGTTGTCAGATAAACTCAACCGTGAACCAGAAAATGTTTAAATCTACCTATAGCTTGGAACAACCCCCGCCCCAGCCCCTGCAACCCCCGCTCCCGCTGCTTTAAGTTGTCCTGCCTTTCTGAATCAAATCAATATATTTCTTATATGTATTTGATTGATGTCTCATGCCTCCCTAAAAACATATAAACCTAAAAATATTTTACAGAGTTTGACTCTTGTCATTTACTTTAGTGTGTGTATATATATACATAAATACACACACACACACACACACACATACATATATATATTCCACTCTTTTCTTCCCCCTTCATTTTAACAGGAATGTGAAATGCACTGCTGAAAGCCCAAAATAAACATTGTTGTCATCCTCAGGAGTGAAGATGGGTTCTTTTGATTGGGTATTGTTTTTGTTGTTGTAAATATTTGACTGTTTTTCTGAGATCCTGTTCAGCTTCTATACAAATATTTACAAGACATTTGAGGAAACAAGAAAGTGTGCCACATACACAGAAAATACTTCAAACCACAGAAAATGCCTTTGAGGCAGCCCACATATTGGATTTAGTTGACCAAGATTTTTGTCACACGAGTCCATGTGAAGAAAGTCCACCAAACAGGTTTTGTGTGAGCAAAAAGGCTGTTTATTTCACCTGGGTGCAGGTGGGCTGAGTCCGCAAAAGGAGTCAGCAAAGGATGGTGGGATTATCATTATTTTTTATAGGTTTGGGATAGGCATACAAGTACATTCTCAAGGGCGGGGAGAATAGTACAAAGTACCTTCTTAAGGGCGGGGCAGAATATATTGTATCAGTTAGGGTGGGGCAGGAATAAATTTCAGTGGTGGAATGTCATCAGTTAAGACTATTTTCACTTATTTTGTGGATCTTCAGTTGCTTCAGGCCATCTGGATGTATATGTGCAGGCCACAGGGGATATGATGGCTTAGCTTGGTCTCAGAGGCCTGCTAATTTTAAATCAACTATTATAAATATATTCAATAAACTAAAAGAAACTACGTCTACAGATTTTTTTTAATGTGACAACAATGTCTCACCAAATATAGAATATCAATAAAGAGAATATTTTTAATGAAACCAAATTTAAATTCTGGAGTTTTAAAAGATAATAATGGAAGTAAAAAATTAACTAAATAGGAAATTTCTTATTTCAAGCATAATGTGTAAAGTGCTTGGCATCAGGCCTCTGAGCTCAAGATGGCCTGAGGCAATCAAAAACTACAAAAGAAGTGAAACAGTTAGCTCCTGTCCTAACTGGTTGACCAATCTTATGACATTTTATTATGACTTGTTCCTGCCCCACCCCAACTGATCGATCAATCAACCTCGTGACTTTCTTCTTCTGGACAATGAATCTTATGATCTCCCCATGTACCTTGTGACCCCCTCCTCCGCTAACAATAGATAACCATCTGTTACTGTAATTTTCCATTACCTACCCAACTCCTATAAAGCAACCCTTTCCCCATCTCCCTTCGCTGACTCCTTTCTAGAACTCAGCCCACTTGCACCCAAGTGAATAAACAGCCTGGTTGCTCACACAAAGCCTGTTGGTGGTCACTTCACAGGGACACGCATGGCACTTGGAAGTAGTCATTTCATTCTTACAAGAAAGAGCTGTGCAAACTAAAAATTAATGGCTTTGTTTAGATCCATGAGAGAACTGAGGTCACAGGCCAAGTCATCACCCCAAATTCTGGAGACAGGCGCAAATCTAGAGATATAGCAACTGAGTCTTCTTACCCTGGAGCAAAAGCCATGGAGCCATAAACTGGTGGGAGTACTTAAATGGTAATTTTGGTGAATTGCTGAAAGTTAAGTTTGTATTAGCACGAGAATGAGAAACACTTAAGAACCATAGTCTTGGAGAGAGACAACTTTTCTTAGCTTTTCTTTTTCTTTTTTTTTTCCCAAAAGCTTAAACAGGTTTTCATGATGAGAATATGAGAAAGAGCCCCTCATGGCTATGACTGGAGAAGAGAAAGTGTAAAAAAATATGCCCAGAGCCTTCTCCATTGTAAGAACTACTCGCCAGGAAGAAGAAAAGAAAAAGAAAAGAAAGAAATAACAATGACAACAAAAAACATCCCAGCTGGTAAAAGAAAATTTCTCCACATATTCACACTCCATTCTCTTCTATCCTTTTCTTTATCACCTAAGAAGAAATAATAATAATAATAATAATAATAATAATAATAATAATAATAGGTGTCAGAGATTCAAGGAAATCCATTAGAAAATGCTTTTACCAGGGAAGAGAGTAAGAAGTGGGGGGTAATAAAGGCCATACCACTAAAAAAAGATAAATAAAAAAATAAAAGATTGTCACAATCCAAGATATGGGCCTTATACAAAACTAATATTTATTAAGATTATACGATACCCCCTTTTTCTAAAATTTGCCATCACATCAAAAAATTTCTAATATAATATAAGTGGATTATAACGGAAATTGCTGCAAGACACCAATGTTCTCTAAAGAGGAGTACACAGGAAAGCCCAATGTAAAGAAGGGAGAAAAAAAAATTATACTAAAGCAATCATCAGAATCAGTCATATGACACAGATGTTGGTATTATTAGACTGATAATTTAATAAAAATATAATTAACTTGTGTTTGAATGGGAAAATTAGATAAAATATAAGGACAGATGGGTAATGTAAGCAGACTTTAGAAAAGTATCAGAAGGAAATATTTAGAATAAAAACACAGGAAGAGAAACGAAAAATGCCATCAATCTGTTAGCAGTGCTCTAACAACATAAAGTAGACTGGGTAATTTGTAAATAGTACAGATTTATTTCTCATGGTTCTGGAGACTGGGAAGCCCAAGATAAAGGCAACAACAGGTGTGTCTGGTGAAGGTTGCTCTCTGTCTCCAGTATGTCTCGTTGTTGCTACATTTCCCAGAAGAGATGAGCACTGTGTCTTCACAAGGCACAAGGGACAGGAGAAAAAGAGAATATATTCTTTAACTTCAAGTCATTTTATGAGAATGCTAATCTCATCCAAGGGGGTAGAGCCCTCATTACATTAATACCTCCCTAAAGGGCATATGTTTTTTACTATCATTTTAAAAATGAAGTTTTTAAAAAATTCACTTTGATTATAGTTTCAAAGGTACATGTTCGGGTTAGTTATATAGGTAAATTACATGTCAAAGGGGTTTCAGGTACAGATTATTTTATCACCGAGGTAATTAACATAGTACCCAACAGGTAGTTTTCTTTTTTTTTTTTAATCCATTCCCTCATCCCACACTCCACAGTCAAGTAGACCCCAGTGACTGTTGCTCCTTTCTTTGTGCTCATGTGTACACAACGTTTAGCTCCCACTTATAAACGAGAAAATGTGGTATTTGGTTTTCTGTTTCTGCATTAGTTCACTTAGAATTATTATCTCCAGCTCCATCAATATTGTTTCAAAGGATTTAATCTTTTCTTTTTTTAATGGATACATAGTATCCCATGGTGTATATGTATCACATTATTTTTAAATTTTGCTTTAAGTTATGAGATACATGTGCAGAATGTACAGGTTTGCTAAATAGGTATACATGTGCCATGGTGGTTTGCTGCATCTATCAACCCACCATCTAGGTTTTAAGCCCCACATGCCTTAGGTATTTGCCCTAATGCTCTCCCACTCCTTGGCCCCTACCCTCTGACAGGGTACAGTGTGTGATGTTTCCCTCACTGTGTGCATGTGTTCTCATTGTTCAACTCCCACTTACGAGTGAGAACATGCGATGTTTGGTTTTCTGTTCCTGTGTTAGTTTGCTGAGAATGATGGCTTCCAGCTTTGTCCATGTCCCTGCAAAGGACATTAACTCATTTTTTTTATGACTGCATAGTATTCCATGGTGTATATGTGCCACATTTTCTTTATGCAGTCTATCATTGGTGGGCATTTGGGTTGGTTCCAAGTTATTGCTATTGTAAATACTACTGCAATAAACATACATGTGCATGTGTCTTTATAGTAGAATAATTTATAATCCTTTGAGTATATACCCAGTAGTCAGATTGCTGCATCAAATGGTATTTCTGATTCTAGATCCTTAAGGAATCACCACACTGTCTTCCACAATGGTTCAAATAATTTACACTTTCACTAATAGTGTAAAAGGGTTCCTATTTCTCCACAGTCTCACCAGCATCTGTTGTTTCCTGACTTTAATAATTGCCATTCCAACTGACATGAGATGGTATCTCATTGTGGTTTTGATTTGTATTTCTCTAGGGACCGGTGATGATGAGCTTTCTTCATATGTTTGTTTGCCACATAATGTCTTTTGAGAAGTGTCTGTTCATACACTTCACTACTTTGCCTACTTCTTCATGGGGTTGTTTTTTTCTTGTAAATTTGTTTAAGTTTATTGTAGATTCTGGATATTAGACCATTGTCAGATGGATAGATTGCAAAATTTTTCTCCCATTCTGTATGTTGCCAGTTCAACCTGATGGTAGTTTCTTTTGCTGTACAGAAGCTCTTTAGTTTAATTTGATCACATTTGTCTATTGCGGATTTTGTGGCAATTGTTTTTGATGTTTTAGTTATGAAGTTTCTACCCATGCCTATGTCCTAAGTGGTATTGCCTAGGTTTTCTTCTAGGGTTTTTATGGTTTTAGGTTTTACACTTTAGTTTTTAATCCATCTTCATTTAATTTTTGTATAAGGTGTAAGGAAGGGATCTAGTTTTTATTTTCTGGATATGGCTAGTCGGTTTTTCCATCACCATTTATTAAACAGAGAATCCTTTCCCTGTTGCTTCTTTTTGTCAGGTTTGTTGAAGATCAGATGCTTGTAGATGTTTGGTGTTATTTCTGAGGCCTCTGTTCTGTTCTATTGGTCTATATTGGTCTATATATCAGTTTTAGTACCAGTGCCATGCTGTGTTGGTTACTTTAGTCTTGTAGTATAGTTTGAAGTCAGATAGCATAATCCTTCAGCTTTTTTTTTTTTTTTTTTTTGGTGAGGATTATCTTAGCTATGTGGGCTCCTTTTTGTTTTCACGAAAAATTTAAAGTAATTTTTTTTCTGATTCTGCACAGAAAGTCAATGGTAGCTTGATGGAAATAGCATTGAATCTATAAATTACTTTAGGCAGTATGGACATTTTCATGGTGTTGATTCTTCTTATCTACAAACATAGGAATTTTTTTTTTTTTTTTTTTTTTTTTTTTGGTAGCACAAAAGTCTGCTAAATTATATTGAAGGCCTTTTCTGCATCTATTGAGATAATTATTTGGTTTTTGTCATTGGTTCTGTTTTTGTAATGGATTACACTTACTGATATGCATATGTTGAAACAACCTTGCATCCCAGAAGAATGAAACCAGGTCCCTTTTCTCACCATAAAAAAAAAAAATCAAATCAAAATGGATTAAAGACTTAAATCTAAAACTTCAAGATGTAAAACTATTAAAAGAAAACATACATATATAAGACAAAATAAAATTCATAACAAAACCTATAAGAAGAGACAAAGGGGCTCTTTATATAATAATAAAAAGGTAAACTCATCAAGAATATATAAAGACTTAAATCTATGACCTCAAACTATGAAACAACTACAAGAAAACATGGGAGAAAATTTCACTGGGGATATCGATCTGGGCAAAAGTTTGTTGATCGTGAGTGATAAGCTTTTTGCTGTCCTGCTGGATTGGTTTGCCAGTATTTTATTCAGAATTTATGCATCAATGTTCATCAGTAATGTTGGCCTGAAATTTCTTTTTTTGTTGTTGTTGTGTCTCTGCCAGGTTTTGGTATCACAATGATGCTGGCCTCATAAAATGAGTTAGGAGGGAGTCTCTCTTTTTCTATTGTTTGGAATACTTTCAGAAAAAAAGAGTCACCACTCCTCTTTGTACCTGTGGGAGAATTTGGCTGTGAATTCGTCTGGTTCTGGACTTTCTTTTGGTTGGTAGATTATTAGTTACTGTCTCAATTTTAGAACTTGTTATTGGTATCTTCAGAGATTTGACTTCTTTCTGGTTTAGTCTTGGGAGGGTGTATGTGTCCAAAAATTTATCAATTTCTTCTAGATTTTCTAGTTTATGTGCATAGAAGTGTTCATAGTATTATCTGATGGTAGTTTGTGTTTCTGTGGGATCAGTGGTGAGATGCCCTTTATCATTTTTTATTGTGTCTCTTTGATTCTTCTCTCTTTTCTTCCTTATTAGTCTAGCTGGTAGTCTATTTTGTTAATCTTCAAAAAACCAGCTCCTGGATTCATGGATTTTGTGAAGGATTTTTTTATGTCTCTATCTTCTTCAGTTCTGTTCTGATTTTAGTTATTTCTTGTCTTCTGCTAGCTTTTGATTTTGTTTGCTCTTGCTTCCCTACTTCTTTTAATTGTGATGTTAGAGTAATCCCAGCTCTTTAGGAGGCCGAGGCAGGTGGATCACTTGAGGTCAGGAGTTCGAGATCAGCGTGGCCAACATGGTGAAACCCTGTCTCTACTAAAAAATACAAAAATTAGCTGGGCATTGTGGCACAAGCCTGTAATCCCAGCTACTTGAGAGGCTCAGGTAGGAGAATCTCTTGAATCCTGGAGCTGGATGTTGCAGTGAGCCAAGATCACACAATTGCACTCTGGCCTGGATAACAAGAGCAAAACTGTCTCAAAAAAAAAAAAAAAATTCCAAAGGCTCCATCCAATCAGATTCAACCAAATCAAGGCATATTATTGTCAAATTTTCAAAAATCAAAAGTTATAGGTCAGGAGAATGACAGAATATCTTCAAGTACAGACCGAAAAAAAGGCTGAAAACCAACAATACTGTATCAAAAAAACTATTATTCAGAAATAAAGGAGAAATACATTTTCAGAACAACAACAACAAATTGAGGGAGTTTAGTATCACAAGACTTGTTTTAAAAAGAATATTCTGTTTTTTGAATTAATTTTTAATTTTTGTGGATACTTCATAGATTTATATACTTACAGGTTACATGAGATATTTTGATGCATGCATGTTATGTCTAATAATCACATCACGGTAAATAAGGTATCCATCCCTTCAAGCATTTATACATTGTGCTACAAAAATTCAACCATAGTATTTTAGCTATTTAAGAAAATTACAATTAAATTATTTTTTACTATAGTTACCCTGTAGTGCTGGCAATACTGTCTTATTCATTCTTTCTAATTATTTCTTGTACCCATTAAATTTTCCCACTTTCTCACAAACCTCTGCTACACTTGCTAGCCTCTGGTAATCATACTTCTACTCTATATCCAAGAGTTCATTTGTTTTAATTTTTAACTCTCATGGATAAGAATATATGATGTCTGTCTTTTCGTGCCTGGCCTATTTCATTGAAAATAATGTTCTCCAGTTTCATTCATGTTGTTGTGGATGAGACGATCTCATCCTTTTTGTGGCTAAAAGTACTACTTTGTGTACATGAATCATATTTTATTAATCCATTTATTTAATAATGAACACTTACGTTGCTTTCAAATTTTGCCCACTGTGAATAGTGCTGCGATAAACATGGGAGTGCAGATATCTGTTTGATATACTAATTTTCTTTCTATTGGGTATATATCTGGCAGTGGGATTGCTGAATAGTATGGTAGTTCTCTTTGTAGTTTTTAAGGAAACCTCAAAACTGCTCTCTGTAGAGATTTTAATGACTTATATCCTCAGCAACAGTGTATACAGGCTGCCTTTCCTCCACATCCTTGCCTGCATTAGTTATTGCCTGTCTTTTGGTCAAAAGGCATTTTAACTCAGGTAAGATGATATGTCATTGTGTGTTTGATTTTCATTTCTCTGATGACCAATAATGTTAAGCACCATTTAATATACCCGTTTGCTCTTTCCTATGTCTTTTTTTTAAGAAATGTCTTTTCAGACTTTTTGCCAATTTCTAATTAGATTCTTGGATTTTTTGCTGTAGAGTTTTTTAAGTTCCTTATATTTTCTGATTAATAATCTCTTGTCAGATGGACAGTTTTCAATTATTTTTTCTCATTCATTTTCAAATATTTTTTCTTAACTTTGTTGAATGCTTACTGTGCAGAAGCTTTTTAACTTGACATGATCCTATCCGTTTTTGATTTGGTTGTCTGTGCTTCTGTAGTATAATTCAAGAAACCTTTGCTCACTCCAACATTCTGGAGATTGTCCTCAATGTTTATGTGTGTGTGTGTGTGTGTGTGTGTGTGTGTGTGTGTGTGTGTGTGGTTTCATAGTTTGAGGTCCTAGATTTAAGCCTTTAATTTATTTGGATTTTTTTTTTTTGATATATGATAAGAGACAGGGTATAGATTCATTCTTCTGAATATAAATATCTGATTTTCCCAGCATCATTTATTGAAAAGACTGTAACTTCTTCAATGTTTGTTTTTGGCAACTTTCTCAAAAATGAATTCACTGTAGATTTATTTATTTCTTGATTATCTATTCTGTTTGATTAGTCTACATGTCTCTGTTTATTCCAGCACCATGCCATTTTTGTTAGTATAGCTCTTGTGGTATAATTTGAAGTCAGGTAGTGTGATTCATCCAGTTTTGTTCTTTTGGATTAAGATAGCTTTGGATATTCTGTTTTTTTGGGAGTTCCATATAAGTTTCAGGATTGTTTTTTCTATTACTGTGAAGAATGTCATTAGTATTTTGATAGAGATTGCATTGAATCTATTGAGTGCTTTGGGTCATATAGACATTTTGCAACACTGATTTTTTTTAATCCATGAACATAAAATATCCTTTTATTTTGGGGAGGTTTTCTTCAACTTCTTTTTGTATTTATTCTGAAAATATTATTAAATATTTACCATGTCCAAATCACTTTGATGAGGATACAGAAGGAACTAAGAAAATGTATTTCTTCTCCTCATGGAGATTATAATCCGATTTGTTTAAATTAGGGCCAATTTCACTAGAGATATATAATGTAAATTAGATCTGAAATAATAAATACATTTTATTTATTTTTTATTTTAACCATTTTCTGTAAACAAGTGAGGTTTGATTACATGGATAAGTTCTTCAGTGGTGATTTCTGAGATTTTGGTGCACTCATCACCTGAGCAGTGTACATTGTATCCAATATGTAGTCTTTTGTTCCTCCTTTCCTCCTGTAATTACCCCCAAGTCCCAAAATTCCATTATATCATTCTTATGTCTTTGCATCCTCACAGGTTAGCTCCCACTTACAAGTGAGAACATACAATGTTTGGTTTTTCATTCTTGAGTTACTTCACTTAGAATAATGGTCTACAATTATATCCAGGTTGCTGCAAATGCCATTATTTCACTCCTTGTTATCGCTGAGTAGTATTCCATGGTATATATTATCAGATTTTCTTTTTTTGTTGTTTTTGTTTTACCAAATTTTATTGAATTTACATTCTTTTTTTTTTATTATACTTTAAGTTCTATGGTACATGTGCACAAAGTGCAGGTTTGTTACATATGTATACTTGTGCTGTGTTGGTGTACTGCACCCATCAACTCCTCAGCACCCATCAACTCGTCATTTACATCAGGTATAACTCCCAATGCAATCCTTCCCCCCTCCCCCCTTCCCATGATAGGCTCCAGTGTGTGATGTTCCCCTTCCCGAGTCCAAGTGATCTCATTGTTCAGTTCCCACCTATGAGTGAGAACATGCGGTGTTTGGTTTTCAGTTCTTGTGATAGTTTGCTGAGAATGATGGTTTCCAGCTGCATCCACGTCCCTAAAAAGAACACAAACTTATCCTTTTTATGGCTGCATAGTATTCCTTTGTGTATATGTGCCACATTTTCTTAATCCAGTCTGTCACTGATGGACATTTGGGTTGATTCCAAGTCTTTGTTATTGTGAATAGTGCCACAATAAACATATGTGTGCATGTGTCTTTATAGCAGCATGATTTATAATCCTTTGGGTATATACCCAGTAATGGGATGGCTGGGTCAAATGGTATTTCTAGTTCTAGACCCTGGAGGGATAGCCACACTGTCTTCCACAATGATTGAACTAGTTTACAATCCTACCAACAGCATAAAAGTGTTCCTATTTCTCCACATCCTCTCCAGCACCTGTTGTTTCCTGACTTTTTAATGGTTGCCATTCTATCTGGTGTGAGATGGTATCTCATTGTGGTTTTGATTTGCATTTCTCTGATGGCCAGTGATGATGAGCATTTTTTCATGTGTCTGTTGGCTGTATGAATGTCTTCTTTTGAGAAATGTCTGTTCATACCCTTTGCCCACTTTTTGATGGGGTTTTTTGTTTTTTTCTAGTAAATTTGTTTGAGTTCTTTGTAGGTTCTGGATGTTAGCCCTTTGTCAGATGTATAGATTGAAAAAGTTTTCTCCTATTCTGTAGGTTGCCTGTTCACTCTGATGGTAGTTTCTTTTGCTGTGCAGAACCTCTTTAGTTTAATTAGATCCCATTTGTCAATTTTGGCTTGTGTTGTCTTTGCTTTTGGTGTTTTAGACATGAAGTCCTTGCCCATGCCTATGTCCTGAATGGTATTACCTAGGTTTTCTTCCAGGGTTTTTATGGTGTTAGTTCTAACATTTAAGTCTCTAATCCATCTTGAATTAATTTTCGTATAAGGAGTAAGGAAAGGATCCAGTTTCAACTTTCTACTTATGGCTAGCCAATTTTCCCAGCACCATTTATTAAATAGGGAATCCTTTCACCATTTCTTGTTTTTGTCAGGTTTGTCAAAGATCAGATGGCTGTAGATGTGTGGTATTATTTCTGAGGACTCAGTTCTGTTCCATTGGTCTCTATCTCTGTTTTGGTACCAGTACCATGCTGTTTTGGTTACTGTAGCCTGGTAGTATAGTTTGAAGTCAGGTAGCGTGATGCCTCCAGCTTTGTTCTTTTGGCTTAAGATTGTCTTGGCAATGCAGGCTCTTTTTTGGTTCCATATGAACTTTAAAGCAGTTTTTTCTAATTCTGTGAAGAAACTCATTGGTAGCTTGATGGGGATGGCATTGAATCTATAAATTACCATAGGCAGTATGGCCATTTTCACAATATTGATTTTTCCTATCCATGAGCATAGTATGTTCTTCCATTTGTGTCCTCTTTTATTTCACTGAGCAGTGGTTTGTAGTTTTCGTTGAAGAAGTCCTTTACATCCCTTGTAAGTTGAATTGCTAGGTATTTTATTCCCATTGAAGCAATTGTGACTAGAAGTTCATTCATGATTTGGCTCTCTGTTTGTCTGTTATTGGCATGTAAGAATGATTGTGATTTTTGCACATTGATTTTGTATCCTGAGAGGATGCTGAAATTGCTTATCAGCTGAAGGAGATTTGGGGCTGAGATGATGGGGTTTTCTAAATATACAATCATGTCATCTGCCAACAGTGACAATTTGACTTCTTCTTTTCCTAACTGAATACCCTTGATTTCTTTCTCTTGCCTGATTGCCCTAGCCAGAACTTCCAACACTATGTTGAATAGGAGTAGTGAGAGAGGACCTTCCTGTCTTGTGCCAGTTTTCAAGGGGAATGCTTCCAGTTTTTGCCCATTCAGTATGAGATTGGCTCTGGGTTTGTCATAAATAGCTCTTATTATTTTTTGATATGTTCTATCAATACGGAATTTATTGAGCATTTTTAGCATGAAAGGCCATTGAATTTTGTCAAAGACTTTCTCTGCATCTATTGAGATATTCGTGTGATTTTTGTCTTTGGTTCTGTTTGTATGCTGGATTACATTTACCGATTTGTGTATGTTGAACCAGCATTGCATCCCAGGGATGAAGCTGACTTGATCATGGTGGATAAGCTTTTTGATGTGCTGCTGGATTCGGTTTGCCAGTATTTTTTGGAGGATTTTTGCATCAATATTCATCAGGGATATTGGTCTAAAAGTATCTTTTTTTGTTGTGTCTCTGCCAGGCTTTGGTATCAGGATGATGTTGGCCTCTTAAAATGAGTTAGGGAGGATTCCTCGTTTTTGTAATGATTGGAATAGTTTTAGAAGAAATGGTACCAACACCTCCTTGTACCTCTGGTAGAATTCGGCTGTGAATACCTCTGGTCCTGGACTTTTTTTGGTTGGTAGGCTATTAATTATTGCCTCAATTTCAGAGCCTGCTATTGGTCTATTCAGGGATTCAACTTCTTCCTGTTTTAGTCTTGTGAGAGTGTAAATGTCCAGGAAATTATCCATTTCTTCCAGGTTTTCTAGTTTATTTGCGTAGAGGTGTTAATAGTATTCTCTGATTGTAGTTTGTATTTCTGTGGGGTTGGTGGTGATATCCCCTTTAGCATTTTTTATTGCGTCTATTTGATTCTTCTCTCTTTTCTTCTTTATTAGTCTTGCTAGTGGTCTATCAATTTTGTTGGTATTTTCAAAACACCAGCTTCTGGATTCATTGATTTTTTGGAGGGTTTTTTGTGTCTCTATCTCCTTCAGTTCTACTTTGGTCTTAGTTATTTCTTGCCTTCTGCTAGATTTTGAATTTGTTTGCTCCGGTTTCTTTAGTTCTTTTAATTGTGATATTGAAGTGTCAATTTTAAATCTTTCCTGCTTTCTCTCGTGGGCGTTTAGTGCTATCAATTTCCTTCTACACACTGCTTTAAATGTGTCCCCGAGATTCTGGTATATTGTATCTTTGTTCTCATTCGTTTCAAAGAACATCTTTATTTCTGCCTTCATTTCGTTGTGTACCCAGTAGTCATTCAAGAGCAGGTTGTTCAGTTTCCATGTAGTTGAGCGGTTTTGATTGAGTTTCTTAGTCCTGAGTTCTAGTTTGATTGCACTGTGGTCTGAGAGACAGTTTTTTATAATTTCTGTTTTTTACATTTGCTGAGGAGTACTTTCCTTCCAACTATATGGTCAGTTTTGGAATTAGTGTGATGTGGTGCTGAGAAGAATGTATATTCTGTTAATTTGGGGTGGAGAGTTCTGTAGATGTCTATTAGATCCGCTTGGTGCAGAGCTGAGTTCAATTCCTGGATATCCTTGTTAACTTTCTATCTCCTTGATCTGTCTAATGTTGACAGTGGGGTGTTGAAGTCTCCCACTATTATTATATGGGAGTCCAAGTCTCTTTGCAAGTCTCTAAGGACTTGCTTTATGAATCTGGGTGCTCCTGTATTGGGTGCATATATATTTAGGATAGTTAGCTCTTCCTGTTGAATTGATCCCTTTACCATTATGTAATGGCCTTCTTTGTCTCTTTTAATCTTTGATAGTTTAAAGTCTGTTTTATCACAGACTAGGATTGCAAACCCTCCTTTTTTTTCTCCATTTGCTTGGTAGATCTTCCTCCATCCCTTTATTTTGAGTCTATGTGTGTCTTTGCATGTGAGATGGGTCTCCTGAATACAGCAAACTGATGGGTCTTGACTCTTTATCCAATTTGTCAGTCTGTGTCTTTTAATTGGAGCATTTAGTCCATTTCCATTTAAGGTTAAGATTGTTATGTGTGAACTTGATCCTGTCGTTGTGATATTAGCTGGTTATTTTGTTCGTTAGCTTCTTCCTAGCATCGATAGCCTTTACATTTTGGCAAGTTATTGCAATGGCTGGTACCGGTTGTTCCTTTCCATGTTTAGTGCTTCCTTCAGGGTCTCTCATAGGGCTGGCCTGGTGGTGACAAAATCTCTAAGCATTTGCTTGTCTGTAAAGGATTTTATTTCTCCTTCACCGATGAAACTTAGCTTGGCTGGATATGAAATTCTGGGTTGAAAATTCTTTTCTTTAGGAATGTTGAATATTGGCCCCCACTCTCTTCTGGCTTGGAGAGTTTCTGCCAAGAGTTCTGCTGTTAGTCTGATGGGCTTCCCTTTGTGGGTAACCCGACCTATCTCTCTGGCTGCCCTTAAGATTTTTTCCTTCATTTCAACTTTGGTGAATCTGACAATTATGTGTCTTTCAGTTGCTCTTCTCGAGGAATATCTTTGTGGCATTATCTGTATTTCCTGAATTTGAATGTTGGCCTGCCTTGCTGGGTTGGGGAAGTTCTCTTGGATGTTTTCCTGAAGAGTGTTTTCCAACTTGGTTCCATTTTCCCGTTCACTTTCAGGCACCCCAATCAGACATAGATTTTATCTTTTCACATAATCTCATATTTCTTGGAGGCTTTGTTCATTTATTTTTCCTCTTTTTTCTCTAGACTTCTCTTCTCACTTCATTTCATTCATTTGATCTTCAATCATTGATACTCTTTCTTCCAGTTGATCAAGTCAGTTACAGAAGCTTGTGCATTTGTCACGTATTTCTCGTGTCATGGTTTTTATCTCTGTCAGTGCGTTTATGGCTTTCTCTGCAGTGATTATTCTAGTTATCCATTTTTCCATTCTTTTTTCAAGATTTTTAGTTTCTTTGTGCTGGGTACATAGTTCCTCCTTTAACTCTGAGAAGTTTGATCTGCTGAATCCTTCTTCTCTCAACTCATCAAAGTCATTCTCCATGCAGCTTTGATCCGTTGCTGGCGATGAGCTGCACTCCTTTGGAGGGGGAGATGCGCTCTGATTTTTTGAATTTCCAGCTTTTCTGCCCTGCTTTTTCCCTATCTTTGTGGTTTTATCTGTCTTTGGTCTTTGATGATGGTGACGTGCTGGTGGGGTTTTGGTGTGGGTGACTTTCCTGTTCGTTAGCTTTCCTTCTGACAATCAGGACCCTCAGCTGTAGGTCTGTTGGAGATTGCTTGAGGTCCACTCCAGACCCTGTTTGCCTGGGTATCAGCAGCAGAGGCTGCAGAAGATAGACTATTGCTGAACAGCGAGTGTTACTGTCTGATTCTTGCTCTGGAAGCTGCGTCTCAGGGGTGTACCCTGCCGTGTGAGGTGTGAGGTGTTGGTCTGCACCTAGTGAGGGATGTCTTAAGGGGTCAGGGACCTACTGGAGCAGGCAGTCTGTCCGTTCTCAGATCTCATCCTCCATGCTGGGAGATCCACTGCTCTCTTCAAAGCTGTCAGACAGGGTTATTTACATTTGCAGAGGTTTCTGCTGCTTTTTTTTAGCTATGCCCTGTCCCCTAGGTGGAGTCTACAGAGACAGGCAGGCCTCCTTGAGCTGTGGTGGGCTCCACCCAGTTCGAGCTTCCTGGTGGCTTCGTTTACCTACTTAAGCCTCAGCTATGGTGGGCACCCTTTCCCCAACCTCGCTGCTGCCTTGTAGTTAGATCTCAGACTGCTGTGCTAGCAATGAGGGAGGCTCCGTCAGAATGGGACTCTTCTGGCCAGGTATGGGATATAATCTCCTGGTGTGCCATTTGCTAAGACCCTTGTTAAAGCACAGTATTCGGGTGGGAGTTACCCGATTTTCCAGGTGTTGTGTGTCTCGGTTTCCCTTGGCTCGGAAAAGGGATTCCCTTCCCACGTGCACTTCACAGGTGAGGCGATGCCTTGGCCTGCTTCAGCTCTCACTGGTCGGGCTGCACCAGCTGACCAGCACTGATTGTCCGGCACTCCCCAGTGAGATGAACCCGGTACCTCAGTTGAAATTGCAGAAATCACCTGTCTTCTGTGTCTCTCGTGCTGGGAGCTGGAGGCTGGAGCTGTTCCTATTCGGCCATCCTGCTCCGGGATTCAGATTTTCTTTATTCACTTGTTGAATGACTGACATTTGACCTGGTTTCGTGTTTTTGCAATTGCAAATTGTGCTGCTATAAACATGCATGTACAAATGTGTTTGTCATATAATGACTTCCACTGGGTAGGTACCTAGTAGTAGGACTGCTGGATCAAACAGTTGTTCTAGTTTTAATTCTTTAAGGAATCTCCATACTGTTTTCCATGCTGGTTGTACTAGTTTACATTACCACCAGCAGTGTAGAAGTGTTCTATTTTCACCACATCCATAACAACATCTTTATAAAGTTTTTTTAATATGACTTTTTGCATCAATATTCTACAGTTTTTATTGGAGAGATCTTATACTTCTTTGGTTAAGTTATTTGGTATTGTATTTGAAGCTATTGTAAATAAGATTAGAACTTTTTTAAGATCTAGTGCTTTCTTATACTTTAAGCACTGGAATACATAAGCAGAATGTGGAGGATAATTACATAAGTATACATGTGTCATGGTAGTTTGCTGCACCCATCAACTCATCATCTACATTAGGTATTTCTCCTAATGTTGTCCCACCCCTTGTCCCCACCTGACAAGAGGTCCTGATGTGTGATATTCCCCTCTCTGTGCCAATACGTTCTCATTGTTTAACTTGCACTTATGAGTGAGAACATGCAGTATTTGGTTTCCTGTTCCTGTACTAGATTGCTGAGAATGATGGTTTCCAGCTTAATCCATGTCTCTGCAAAGGACATGAACTCATCCTTTTTTATGGCTGCATAGTATTTCATGGTGTATATGTGCCACATTCTCTTTATCCATTCTAACATCAATGGGCATTTGGGTTGGTTCCAAGTCTTTGCTACTTTGAATAGCACTGCAATAAATGTACGGGTGCATGTGTCTTTATAGTAGAAAGATTTATACTTTGGGTATATATCCAGTAATGGGATTGCTGAGTTAAATGGTATTTCTTGTTCTGAATCCTTGAAAAACTGCAACACTGTCTTACACAATGGTTGAACTAATATGCACTCCTACCAACAGTGTAAAAGGGTTCCAATTTCTCCACATCCTCTCCAGCAGCTTGTTGCTTACTGACTTTTTAAAGATCACCATTCTAATTGGTGTGAGATGGTATGTCATTGTGTTTTTGTTATGAATTTCTCTAGTGACCAGTGATGATGAGTTTTTTTCATGTTTGTTGGACACATAAACGTCTTCTTTTGAAAAGTGTCTGTTCATATCCTTTGTCTACTTTTTGATGGAGTCATTTGCTTTTTTCTTGTGAATTTGTTTAAGCTTATACATTTGAATATTAGCCATTTGTCAGAAGGATAGATTGCAAAATTTTTCTCCCATTCAGTAGGTTTCCTGTTTGCCCTGATGATAGTTTCCTTTGCTGTGCAGAAACTCATTAGCTTAATTAGATCACATTTGTCAATTGTAGCTTATGTTGCAATTGCTTTTGTGTTTTAGTTATGAATTCATTGCCCATGCCTATATCGTGAATGGTATTGCCTAAGTTTTCTTCTTGGGTTTTTTTGGTTTTAGGTCTTATATTTAAATCTTTAATCCACCTTGGGTTACCTTTTGTATAAAGTGTAAAGATGGGGACCAGTTTCCGTTTTCTGCATATGGCTAGCCAGTTTTCCCAACACCATTTATTAAATAGAGAATGTTTTCTCCATTGCTTGTTTGTGTTAGACTTTTCAAATATCAGATGGTTGTAGATGTGTGGTGTTATTTCTAAAGCCTCTGTTCTGTTCCATTGGTCTATCTCTCTGTTTTGGTACCAGTACCTTGCTGTTTTGGTTACTATAGCATTGTAGTAGTGTTTGAAATCATGCAGGGTGATGTCTCCAGATTTGTTCTTTTTGCTTAGGATTGGCTTGGTTATACAGGCTCTATTTTGGTTCCATATGAAATTTAAAGTAGTTTTTTTCTAATTCTGTGAAGAAAGTAAATGGTAGCTTGACAGGAATAGCATTGAATCTATAAATTGCTTTGGGTGGTATTGCAATTTTCACCATATTGATTATTCTTATTCATAAGCATGAAATGTTTTTCCATTTGTTTTTGTCTTCTCTTATTTCCTTGATTGGTAGCTTGTAGTTCTCCTTAAAGAGGTTCTTCACATTCCTTGTAAGTTATATGCCTAGTTATTTTATTATCTTTGTAGAAACTGTGAATGGAACTATGATCATAATTTTGCTCTCTAGTATTGGTTTATAGAAATGCTTGTGATTTTTGCATATTGATTTTGTATCCTGAGATTGTGCTGAAGCTGCTTTCCCGATTAAGGAGATTTTGTGTTGAGATGATGGGGTTTTCTAAATGTACAATCATGTCATCTGAAACAGAGATAATTTGACTTCCTCTCTTCCTATTTGAATACTCTTTATTTCTTTCTCTTTGCTGATTGCCCTGGCCAGAATTTCCAATACTATGTTTAATAGGAATGGTGAGTGAGGGCATCGTTGTCTTGTGCCAGTTTTCAAAGGGAATGCTTCAAGCTTTTGCCCGTTCAGGATGATATTGGCTGTGGGTTTGTCATAAATAGCTCTTATTATTTTGAGATATGTTCCATCAATACCTAGTTTATTGAGTGTTTTTAACATCAAGGGGTGTTGAATTTTTCAAATGCCTTTTCTGCATTTGTTGAGAAAATCATGTGGTTTTTGTCATGGGTTATGTTTATTTGATGGATTACATTTATGGATTTGTGTATGTTGAACCAGCCTTGGATCCCAAGGGTGACGCCAACTTGATTGTGGTGGATAAGTTTTTTAATATTCTGCTGGATTCAATTTGCTATTATTTTATTGAGAACTTTTGCATCAATGTTCATCAGGGATATTGGTATGAAATTTTATTTTTTTGTGCGTGAGTCTCTTGTCAGATTTTGGTATTAGGATGATGTTGGTCTCATAAAGTGAGTTAGGGAGGAGTCCCTCTTTATCTATTGTTTGGAAGAGTTTTAGAAGAGATGGTACCAGTTTATCTTTGTACCTCTGGAAAAATTTGGCTGTGAATCCATCTGGTCCTGGGCTTTGTTTTTTTGGTTTTGTTTTGTTTTGTTTTGTTTTGTTTTTGTTTTCGGTTGGTAGGCTATTAATTATTGCCTCAATTTCAGAACTTGTTGGCCTATTCAGGGATTCAACTTCTTTCTGGTTTAGCCTTGGGAGGGTGTATTTTTCCAGAAATTTATTCATTTCTTGTAAATTTTCTAGTTTATTTGCATAGAGGTGTTTATAGTATTTTCTGATGGTAGTTTGTATTTCTGTGAGATCAGTGATTATTTTCGCTTTATCATTTCTTATTGTTCCTATTTGAATCTTCTCTCTTCTTCTTTATTAGTCTGGCTAGTGGTCTATTTTGTTAATTTTGTTTAAAAAATCAGCTCTTGAATTCATTGATTTTTTGAAATGTTTTCCGTGTCTCTATCTCCAGTTCTGCTATGATCTTAGTTTGTTTGTTTTTTTTATTTTTATTTATTTTATTTATTTATTTATTTTTGGTCTTCTTCTAGCTTTTGAATTTATTTGTCCTTGTTTCTCTAGTTCTTTTAATTGTGATGTTAGGGTGTCAATTTTACATCTCTCTTGCTTTCTTTTGTGGGGATTTAGTGTTATAATTTTTTCTGTAAACACTGCTTTAGCTGTGTCCAAGAGAATCTGGTACATTGTATCTTTGTTCTCATGGGTTTCAAATAACATTTTTATTTCTGTGTTAATTATGTTGTTTACCCAGTAGTTATTCAAAAGCAGGTTGTTCAGTTTCCATGTAATTTTGAGCTTTTGAGTGAGTTTCTTAATCCTGAGTACTAATTTGATTGCACCGTGGTCTAGAGGCTGTTTGTTATGGTTTCCATTCTTTTGCATTTGTTGAGGAGTGTTTCACTTCCAGTTATGTGGTTGATTTCAGAATAAGTGCTATGTGGTGGTGAGAAGAATGTATATTCTGTTGATTTGGGGTGGGGAGTTCTGTAGATGTATATTAGGTCTGCTTGGTCCAAAGGTGAGTTCAAGTCCCGAATATCCTTGTTAATTTTGTCTTTTTAATCTGTCTTTTATTGACAATGGGGTGTTAAAGTCTCCCACTATTATTGTGTGGGAGTCTAAGTATTTTTGTGGGTCTCTAAGAACTCGTTTTATAAATCTAGGTGCTCCTGTATTGGGTGCATTTGTATTTAGGATAGTTAGCTCTTCTTATTGAATTAATCCCTTTCTCATTATGTACTTTTCTTTGTCTTTTTTGATCTTTTTTGGTTTAAAGTCCATTTTATCAGAGATTAGGATTGCAACTCCTGCTTTGTTTTTTCTATCCTTTTGCTTAGTAAATATTTCTCCATCCCTTTATTTTGGGTCTATATGTATCTTTGCATGTGAAATGGGTCTCCTGAATGCAGCACACTGATGGATGTTGACTCTTTATCCAATTTGCCAGTCTGTTTCTTTTAATTGGGGGCATTTAGACCATTTACATTTAAGGTTAATATTATTATGTGTTAATTTGATCCTGTCATCATGAAGCTAGCTGGTTATTTTGCACATTAGTTAATCTAGTTGCTTCATAGTGTTGTTGGTTTTTTATTTTGGTATGTTTTTGCAGTAGCTGGTTCTGGTTTTTCCTTTTCATATTTAGTGCTTTTCTCAGAAGCTCTTGTAAGGCAGGCCTGGTGGTGACAAAATCTTTTAGCATTTGCTTTTCTGTAAAAGATTTTATTTCTCCTTCACTTCTGAAGCTTAGTTTGCCTGGATATGAAATTCTGGGTTGAAAATTATTTTCTTTAAGAATGAAGAATATTGGCTGACACTCTCTTCTGGCTTATAGGACATCTGCAGAGAGATTCACTGTTAGTCTAATGGGCTTCCCTTTGTAGGTAACCTGACCTTCTCTGGCTGCCCTTAACATTTTTTAAATTTTATTTTCATTTCAATTTTGGAGAATCTTGGGTTGGTTTTCTCAAGTGGTATCTTACTGGTGTTCTCTGTGTTTCCTGAATTTGACTTACAAAAACTATGGGAAAAGTGTGGTATCTGGACCAGATAGCACAGTTCCTTATGGCACAGTCCCTCATGGCTTCCCTTGGCTAGGAGAAGGAGTTCCCTGGCCCCTTGAACTCCCCAGGTGAGGCGATGCTCCACCAGGCTTCTTACTCCCCCTCCATGGGCTGCACCCACTGTCTAACCAGTCTCAGTGAGATGAACTGGGTACCTCAATTGGACATGCGGAAATCCCCCACCTTCTCCCTTGATATCACTGGGAGCTGCAGACCAGAGCTGTTCCTATTTGACCATCTTGCTAGCTCTCATATTTTGAAAATTTTTGTCCAAAAAGTTACATATGTTTGTTTCTCTAGGATTGATTCTCACTGCCTGATTTAGTTCATTTGGTGAGGTCATATTTTCCTGGATGGTCTTGATGCTTTTTGATGTTTGTCAGTGTATGGGCATAGGCATTGAAGATTTAGGTATTTATTGTCATCTTTACACTCTCAGCTTGTTTTTAACCATCCATTTTGGGAAGACTTTACAGGTATTTGTTGAACTTTGTGTTCTGATATAATCTATATCTACATTAGAAGGTACCCCAAGATAAGTAATGCGGTGATTTTTATACACTCATATAAGTACCACCTTGATGGTCCTGAATAAGTTATTTTAGGATTCTCTGTATTACCAGGTAAATACTGTTATTTTCTTTTTTTACTTTCCTCCCAAACAAATGAAGTCTCTCTCTCTGTGTTGAGCTGCCTGAGATGGTGGGTGTGGTGACACAAGAACCTCTGTGGCCCTCACCGCTGGGACTGGGCTGGATCAGACCTTACGTCACCACAGCACTTGGTCTTGCCCAATGCTCAGTGTAACCACTACCTGGCTCCCACCTATGGTTGCTCAAGGCTTCAAGGCTCTACAGTCAGCAGGTGGCAAAACCAACTAGGCTTGTGTTCTTTCCTTCAGAGTGTCAAGTTTCCTCAAGTCTGAGATGGGTCCAGAGATGCCATCTAGGAGTCTGGGCCTGGAATCCAAAACCTTAGAAGTCTATCTAGTGGTCTATTCTAGTGTGCCTGAGCTCTGGCCGTCAAATCGTGGGAAACAGTGCTTCTCACTGTTCCCTCCCTTTTCTACAGGCATAGGAGTCTCACCCTTTGGCCATAACCACGACAGGTCCAGTGCTCCCAGGCCACCACCAATGTCCACTTAAAGATCAATGGCATTTCATCTAGCTTATGGTAATTCTGCCATATTTGGAACTTACTCTTTAGGGCAGTGCACTTCCCTGTGGTTCAGGACTGGTCCAGAAATGCTACTCAAGAACCAAAACCTGGAATCAAGGACTGCAAGAACCCAGTTTTTGCTCTACTCTATTGTCGTCAAAGTAACACCTAAGGTACAAGTCAAAGTCCCCTTTCATTTTCCCTATGCATTTATCAAGCAGAAGGGATATTTTATTGTAGCCACAACAACTGGGAATGTGCTGGGTCTCATCTGAAGCCAGCCCTTCTCAGAGTCTCACATAGTTTATGGCATGCCACCTAGGTATTGCTGCTGGTTATTCAGTGTCCAAGGGGCCTTTAGTCAGCAGATGATGAGTCCTGCTGAGACTGGATCCTTCCTTTCAAGGCAGTGGGTTCCCTTCTGGCCCAGTGTGTCTAGAAATGTCATCTGGGAACATGGGGGCAGTCTCACAACTCTGACCAGTGCCCTATTCTACTGTAGCTTACCTGGCATCCGAAATGCAAGTCAAAAATCCTCTTTACTCTTTTCTCTCCTCTCATCAAGCAGGAGGAAGGGGTGTCTTGGAGATGCAAGCTGTGCTGCTTGAGGATGAAAGAGAAGTGGCACAAGCAATTCTTAGCTGCCCTAGCTGGTTTCTCAGTAAGTCACATGTCACTAAATTCCACTGGCTCTAAACCTAGCTCAGCACATGTGCTTGCAGTCCTTGTGATCTAGATTTTCTTTCAAGATTATTTAGGGCCCCAGAACACTTTAGTCTACAGTGCTGACACTTGCTGGAACTTCTGTTCTGACCACCGGGATGAGCAATTCTCCTCTGGCCAGGGCTAGTCTGAATGCTCCCTCTATGGGTGGGCATCAGGTGAATTCAACTCAGTTTTGCTTTCTGCTGTGAAACGGCAGAACTGACGTCAGTGCAAAATTTCGCAATAACTGCCCACTCCCTCTGCCAAGTGCACAGATTTCTCTGTGTCACATGTCTGCTGTAAGAATGGCGGGGGAGGAGTGACATTGGCAATTCAGGACTATCTTTCCCATCCTCTTCAGTGTCTCTTTCAGTCATATTAAATTACAACCTTGTACTATAAGTGTTTATCTAATTTTTAGTTCTTATGAAGGTACATTCTTGTGTACATAGTTATTAATTTTGGTGTCTATTTAGAGGGCACTATCAGTGTGGTCTTCTATTCTTCCATCTTGATCTGCCTCGCTCTAGAGAAAGTTCTTCAGGCTGAAAAAAAAAAAAAGATGCTAATTAGTGACACAAAAATATCTGAAATTATAAAATTATCTGGTAAAAGTGATTACATAGTCAAATTGAGAATACTTCAATACTGTAATAGTGGTGTGTAAATCGCTTATATCTTTAATATTGAGGTTAAAAAAACTTTAAAAATTAACAAGAACTACAAAAATTTGTTAATGGATACACAATATTAAAATATGTTAATTGTAACAATTAAAATTTTAAGTGGGGGCATTTGGAGTAAGAGTGTAGAGGTTTGTAATCAAAGTCAAATTGTTATCAGATTAAAATAACCTATTGTGATTATAAAATATATTTTAAGTTTCAAGGTAACTGCAAAGCAAAAACAGTGTAGATACGCAAAAGTCTTAAAAGCAAGGAACCAAAACATACCACTAGAGAAAAACATTAGTCACAAAATAAGACAGCAAGAAAGGAACAACGAATTCTACAAAACAACTAGAAAACAACAAAATAGTAGTAGTAAGTTCTCATTTATCAAAAATTACCTTGAATGTAAATGGATTAGATTATCAAATCAAAAGACAAAGACAAAACGAATGAATACAAAATCAAGACCCAACTGTTTGTTTTCTACAAGAGACTCACTTAATCTGTAAGGAAACACTGACTAAAAGTTAATGAATTAAAAAAATTATTAAAAATGGAAACCAAAAAAGAGCAGGGGTAGCTATACTCATATTAGATAAAATAGGTTTTAAATCACAGACTGCAAAAGGAGACCAAGAAGGTCACTATATAATGATAAAGGGGTTAATTAATTATGAAGATGTAAGATATATATATACATACACATACATACACACTCAATATTAGAGCACCAAAATACATAAAGCAAATATTAATAGATTGAAGAGCAAGATTAATAGATTGAAGAGCAAGGGAGACCGCAAGACAATATTACCAGGGGACTTGAACACCCCATTTTCAACAGTAGGAAAATTATATAGGCAGAAAATCAATAAGGAAACATCAGACTTACACTACACTCTAGACCAAATGAACCTAACAGACATATACAGAACATTCCATTGATCAGATGCAGAACATACATTTTTCTCAACTGCACAGGGAGCATTTTGCAAGATAGATTATATGTTAGATCATGAAACAAGTTTTAATAAATTTAAGAAATTTGAATTAATATCAATATGTAGGCATCACTTTAAGATGCAACTTATGGAAGACAAGCAATAACCAGGAAAATTGTACCTTGTGTATCAGAAACAGTTGTTAAAAATGATGACTTTAAGAGACTAAAAAGAATTTTTGATGAAAGTGGGATGGAGAAAGATTTTGCATCAGGATCGGCAGATCTGTTGAAGTACAAAAGAGGAAGCCCTGAGAAACCCACCTGAGCATTCTGGTTACTCCTAGATCTCTCACTATTATGGGTCTATCCTCCCATGTTTCACTTTAAAGGGTGCCAATACACACCGACATGCAGTGGACAGTGAGCAGATTTGGAAGGGAGCTGGAATCCAGATCTCCAGAGACAACTGGTTGAAGAAGCTAGTGCCACCATTTTACTGAAGAAGATAAACCTCAAGGACCATAGTCTCTTTCCCTAAGACCTCTCAAGTCTTATTTTAGAGTGTAAGAGGTGAGAGTGCTCTGTATATGCCCAAGGAGAAGAGCCAAAATCCACTGATAGAAGCCACAGAGAGATAGAGTTGGCTCAACACAGTAGAAAAACTTAATGATTATTAAGCTGTCAATAAATGGAATAGACTGCTTTAGCAGGATGGGAGAGGCATATATATCTCTCAAGTTATTTAGGCAAAGGATAGCCACCCCTTTGAAAGAGATGTAAAAAAGGAAATTCAGATATTGTATACAAGTTGGTAAGCAGCCTCTAAAAGCTCTTACAACTTAAAAAATATATTTACTCCTCAAACAAACTTCCAAAAGCAATATGGTTTTCTTAGTAAACAGCCCAGTGGGGGATAGACAAAGCTGAGCTGTCAATGGGCATATTCTGCATGGCTTGGTTGCTACATTTATCAGTATAAACAAATAATGTGGCTTCAGGTTTACTGAATGATTACCTTTGATTTTGATCAGTGTGAGTTCATACCTTCAAGTCTATTTATTTTTATTTGACCTACTAAAAGCATTGGGTGTACAACTGTGTAATTAAAACACCAGAAGTGTGGCTTATAGAAACTGCCACTCACATATGTGTGTGTGCATACATGCCAACACATACACGTGCATCTCTATACATATACACACACTACAGGACCCAAAGTGTTTCACTTAAGCAGTTACCATAGTACTTCAGAAGACAGAGTTGATCGAGTTCCAAAGGAAGGAAGGGACTAGTGAGCTTTTCCTACCTTTGCTGTCGTTGAAGTTTATCAACCTCCTAATGGAAATGTTCAGTGAAGAATGGGACCAGAAGGTCTCTACAAGTTCTGTCAGCCCTTAAATTGTGTATTGTAATGTCTGACTGTCACAAATTAGTTTTGTGACTTTAAGGCTTTCTTGCTAGTATTCATCTTGGACATGGAAAGTACATTTATTTATTTCTCTGTCTTTAGTTTATCTTTGAAAAAAAAATTTAAAAAGTTTCTAATTTCCTTTTCAAACTTGAAATTTGGTGTTTCTACAGACACAGCATAAATACCTTCTCATACTTCACTTCAGCATCCTCAGGAAGTCCTAATATCTTAATCTCAATTATTAAGACACAGTTCACAGTAGCTATGGAGAAGAAAATGAGGAATGTGAAGATTTTGGCCAAAAGATATATAATGACAGTTAGATAGGAGTGATATTTTAAAATGTGCCCATACTAAGTACATATATAGAGACAGTAAAGCACATATATATAGAAAAAGTAGATAAGTGATTGCCTGAGACCGGGAGTTGGGGGGTGATAGGTTAGGTTAGGGGTGCAGAAATCAGAAAGTTAAACTTAGCATTATGGTGCTTCTTTTTACATGTGATGAAAGTGTTTTAAAATTGTTTGTGGTGATGGTTGCACAATTCGGTGAATATACTGATAATCATTTGGTTGTACAATCTCTCTGGGTAAATTGTATAATTTATGCACTTTATCTCATTAAAGCTGTTCGAAAATGAATGAATGAATAAATGAATGAATGCACCACATTGATTCCAGTCATATCTTGGGTCTTAATAATTTTTTAAACCATATTCAAGGAAAAATCATATTTAAAAAGCAAAACAAACAAAAAACATTATTTTCAGATTGTGGAGCTGAGGGTATTGAGAATGTTTATAACAATAATCAAAATAGTTGTGTATAGAAATCACAACTATTTACTTCTCACCACAGGAAGCAAGCTTCAACACTTCACCATGAGTCATGGTCCATCATACTCTACTGTGGGCAGCTCAATATTCTAACCCAGGAAGCAAAGAGAAATAAGAATAGTGTTGCCTCTCCCACTGACTGTATAATCCTGGACAGGTCTCTTCCTCTCCCTGGGGTTCAGAATTTACATCTTTAAAATGAAAAATACTAGGCACATTATGATGTCTGACACAGGCGTCTCCACAGCCCTCTTCCAACATCTGTGAGACCATGAGACAGCTAGCTGACTACAGGGTTTTTACTTTTTTATTTATTTATTTATTTATTTTTGAGACAGTGTCTCGCTCTGTCGCCTGGGCTGGAACACAGTGGTGCGATCTCGGCTCACTACAAGCTCCACCTTCCGGGTTCACGCCATTCTCCTGCCCCAGCCTCCCGAGTAGCTGGGACTACAGGCACCTGCCACCATGCCCGACTAATTTTTTGTATTTTTAATAGAGACGGGTGTCCCCGTGTTAGCCAGGATGGTCTCAATCTCCCTGACCTCGTGATCTGCCCCCCTCGGCCTCCCAAAGTGCTGGGATTACAGGTGTGAGCCACTGCGCCCGGCAGGGGTTGTGGTTTTTATCTCGGACATGGAGTTTTGTGCTGAGAAGTAAATATGTTTTCTCTTGCCACCAGAGCTCATTTTACCCACACACATGACAGGTTGAATGTGCCCCAAAATTAACACTTGCTGGTGCTGCAGCCCTCAACTAATGACTGATAGAAACTAGTGGATAAATATACTAGCTCTCTCATCATTACAGTGGGTAACTCAAAGATACATGCTATAAATAACCATCCAAATTTCTCCAATGAGGTTAAGCTTCAGTTGTCCTCAGTGATAACTCACATAATACACCGTTGACAAGCTTTCTTCCTTTCTCTGTCTCACTTTCCTATTTTTCTATCTGTATTTCCTGGAATCACTTTCCAAATAGACTACTTGCACTCAAATATGTGTTTTAGTGTATGATTCTAGGTAATAATAAGCTGAGATACGAACATTCTATTTTATCTTGGCCAGTCTGTTCCCAGGTAAACTTTCCAATCTCATTTTCTCACCCTGTTCTTATATCAAAATCTCTAACCACTTTAACAGAATCATTCACTGTTTCTCTAAATAATTCATATTTGCCTGCCAACATCTTTTTGTTCACACTTTTTCTTGTGTGTGAAATGCCCTCTCACCAGTGTTAACATGACCAAATTTCAGTAAGTCTCTAAAGCTAAGCTTAAATACCTCCTCCTCTGTGAAGCTTCCCCAGAAAATTCGTGGGTTTTGTCGAAGCATTTGGGTTTTTCTTTTCTTATGCTTAGGATAATATTTTATCTCCTATATTATAGTTACAAAAATCCACATGTATTCTTTCTCGCTATTTTCTCCTTTTAAGAGAAATCATATGTTAATCATCTTTGTAGGCAAAGACTAATTGGATGTATTCAAGAAGCAAGAAAATTTTACAACACAATATCTGGTTCATAGTAAATGCTACTTGAGTGTTTGCTAAAATAAACAAACAAAGAATATTATAAGAAAAAATAAATGCATAAATGAACAAACTTTTTAACACAACTACTTCTAGGTTGAAGACATCTCATTTCAGGATTCCTGTCCTTTTTACCCTGTCTTGTAGCCACATCCAGAAGACATTCAGAGGCAACATGCTTTATCAAAGATGAACCCAGTCTGAATTTAAGAAAGCCTTAATTCGTATATAGGCAATTGAACTTATCATGAGAAGCACGGAGTCTCAGTTTCGTCATTCGCTCATTAAAAATATAATTACTAAGGCCCTAAAAACTAAAAACAATGCTCTGTTTTCACAGCACAGACTGAGATTTATACCTCCTCTCAACCTTGAGATTCTGACTATTGCTAGTAGCAGTCAACTCTTTGAAACAGGCTAGTTCAAGATGGTCAATGTCTTTTCTGGAGGGGTTGAGATAAAAGGGGGCTGTAGGCAAAGGCGTTTTAGACATTTGCCTCCTGGCAACCCCCTTGCTCTAGAAACTGATCTGTTTTCAGATCAGTTCTCACTTTGTTGCCAATATCTTTTTCTTCACACTTCTTTGTGTATGAAATATTATCCCATCAGTATTCACATTATTCTTTTTGCTTCCTTCTTTTGGGAAGTTATGAGGTTTAAAGTGTTTTGGTCCTTTTTACTGCATTCAAAGCTAGATTAAAAGGTCAGGGTCAACAAAAAGTGATTCATCCACTATGGAAGAAAATGAGTGTTGTTCAGAACTAGACTAAATCACAAACATATTACCTGAAGAGTTTGAAATTTCTTGCCTCTGTGCTCCACACCAGGGCTAACAATTTGCCTCCTTCTTTCATCGATTGTATTAAATTAAGATTACTTGAAATTTGCTTCACTTGCAACATTTTCATGAAGTAATAAAAAAAAATTTTAAAAATTCCAATGTTTTCCTACCCTCTTTGAAGGATCAGAAAGTTAGAACTACGCCATTATGTAGATTTGGTCGACATTATCCGAGAACGGAGGCTGCTATAAGTTTGGATGGGCCAAAACCTTTGGGTAGATTTGGAAGTCCAGGACTAAAGAAATATGTTCTTAAAGCCTATTTACACCACTTTTGTTCCAATCCCATCACATGATACCCCATGGAGTGTGAAATAACTGGGAAATAAAATTAATCTTTTTTATGCATATTTTAACATTTAAGATACATGTGCAGAAAGTGCAGATTTGTTACACAGGTATACACATGCCATGGAGGTTTGCTGCACCCATCAAGCCATCATCTATGTTAGGTGTTTCTCCTAATGCTAATCCCCCACCACCTGACAGTCCCAGTGTGTGATGTTCTCCTCCCTGTGTCCATGTGTTCTCATTGTTCAACTCCCACTTATGATTGATAACATGTGGTGTTTGGTTTTCTGTTTCTGTGTTATTTTGCTGAGAATGATGGTTTACAGCTCCATCCATGTCCCTGAAAAGAACATGAACTCATCTCTTTTTATGACTGCATAGTATTCCATGGTGTATATGTGCCACATTTTTTTTTTAACCAGTCTATCATCGATGGACATTTGGTTTGGTTCCAAGTCTTTGTTATTGTGAACAGTACCACAATAAACATACATGTCAAATGTCTTTATAGTAGAATGATTTATAATCCTTTGGGTATATACCCAGTGATGGAATGGCTGGGTCAAATGGTATTTCTAGTTCTAGATCCTTGAAGGATCACCATACTGTCTTCCAAAATGATTGAAGTGATTTACACTCCCACCAACAGTGTAAAAGCGTTCCTTTTTCTCCACATCCTCTTCAGCATCTGTTGTTTTCTGACTTTTTAGTAACGGCCATTCTAAGTGGTGTGAGATGGTATCTCATTGTGGTTTTGATTTGCATTTCTCTAATGAAGAGGGATAATGAGCTATTTTTTTCATATATTTGTTGGCCACATAAATGTCTTCTTTTGAGAAGTGTCTGTTCCTATCACTTGCCCAATTTTTGGTGGTTTTTATTTTTTTATTTTTTTGTAAATTTGTTTAAGATCTTTGTAGATTCTGGATATTAGCCCTTTGTCAGATGGATAGATTGCAAAAATTTTCTCCATTCTGTAGGTTGCCTGTTCACTGTGATGATAGTTTCTTTTCCTGTGCAGAAGCTCTTTAGTTTATTTAGATCCCATTTGTCAATTTGTTTTTTTATTTGCAGTTGCTTTTAGTGTTTTAGTCATGAAGTCTTTGTGCATGCCTATGTCCTGAATGGTATTGCCTAGGTTTTTTTCTAGGGTTTATATGGTGTTAGGTCTTATGTTTAAGTTTTTAATCTACCTTGAGTTAATTTTTTATAAGGTGTAAGGAAGGGGTCCAGTTTCAGTTTTCTGCATATGGCTAGCCACTTTTCCCAACACAATTGATTAAATAGGGATTCATTTCCCCATTGCTTGTTTTTGTCAGGTTTGTCAAAGATCGGATGGTCCAGATGTGTAGGGGTATTTCTGAAGCCTCTGTTCTGTTCCATTTGTCCGTGTATCTGTTTTAGTACCAGTACCATGCTGTTTAGGTTACTATAGCCTTGCAGTATAGTTTGAAGTCAGGTAGCATGATGTGTCCAGCTTTGGTCATTTTGGTTATAATTGTCTTGTCTATATGGGCTCTTTTTTGGTTCCATATGAAATTTAAAGTAAGATTTTTTTTTTTAAGTTCTGTGAAGAAAGTCAATGGTAATTTGATGGGTATAGGATTGAATCGATAAATTACTTTGGGCTGTATGGCCGTTTTCACCATAGTGATTCTTCCTATCCATGAGCATAGAATGTTTTTCCATTTGTTTGTGTCCTCTCTTATTGCCTTGAACAGTAGTTTGTAGTTCTCCTTGAAGAGGTTCTTCACATTCCTTGTAAGCTGTATTCCTAGGTATCTTATTCTCTTTGTAACAATTCTCAATGGGAGTTTGTTCATGATTTGGCTCTCTGTTTGTCTATTTTTGATGCTTAAGAATGGTTATGATTTTTGCACATTGATTTTGTATCCCGAGACTTTGCTGAAGTTGCTTATCAACTTAAGAAGATTTGGGGCTGACATGATTTGGTTTTCTAAATACACATTAATGCCATCTGCAAATAGAGACAATTTGACATCCTCTTTTCCTATTTGAATACACTTTATTTCTTTCTCTTGCCTGATTGACCTGGCCACAACTTTAAATCCCATGTTGAATAGGAGTGTTGGGAGAAGATATCCTTCTCTTGTGCTAGTTTTCAAAGGGAATGCTTCCAGCTTTTGCCCATTCAGTATGATATTGGCTGTGGGTTTGTTATAAATAGCTGTTATTATTTTGAAATATATTCCATCAATACCTAGTTTATTGAGAGTTTTTAGCATGAAGAGGTGTTGAATTTATCAAAGGCCTTTTCTGCATCTATCAAGATAATCATATGGTTTTAATAATAGATTATGTTTATGTGAGTGATTAGGTTTATTGATTTGCATATGTTGAACCAGCCTTGCATCCCAGGGATGAAGCTGACTTGATCGTGGTAGATAAGCTTTTAGATGTGCTGCTGGATTAGCTTTGCCAGTATTTTATTGAGGATTTTTTGCATCAAAGTTCATCAGGGATATCAGCCTGAAATTCTCTTTTGTTGTGACTCTGCCAGGTTTTGGTATCAGGATGATGCTGACCTCATAAAATGAATTAGGGAGGAGTCTCTCTTTAACTATTATTTGGAATCGTTTCACAAGGAGTAGTACCAGCTCCTGTTTGTACCTCTGACAGAATTCGGCTGTCAATCTGTCTGGTCCTGGGCTTTTTTTTGTTTGTTTGTTTGTTTGGTAGGCTATTAATTACTGCCTCAATTTTAGAATTTGTTATTGCTCTATTTAGGAATCCGACTTCTTCCTCGTTTAGTCTTGAAAGGGTATGTGTGTCCAGGAATTTATCCATTTCTTCTAGATTTTCTAGTTTATTTGCATAGAGATGTTTATTGTATTCTCTGATGGTAGTTTGTATTTCGGTGGGATCAGTTGAAATATACTCTTTATCATTTTTTATTGTGTCTATTGAATCTTCTCTCTTTTCTTCTTTATTAGTTTGGTTAGCAGTCTATCTATTTTGCTGATCTTTTCAAAAACCAGCTCCAGCATTCATTAATTTTTTGAAGGGTTTTTGTGTCCTCAGTTCTGCTCTGATCTTAGTTATTTCTTGTCTTCTGGTAGCTTTTCAATTTGTTTGCTTTTGCTACTCTAGTTCTTTTAATTGTAATGTTAGGGTGTCGATTTCAGATATTTTCTGCTTTCTCCTGTGGGTACCTAGTGCTGTAAATTTTCCTCTAAATACATCTTTAGCTGTGTCCCAGAGATTCTGGTACATTGTGTCTTCACTCTCATTGGTTTCAAAGAACTTGCTTATTTCTGCCTTAATTTCATTATTTACCCAGAAGTCATTCAGGAGCAGGTTGTTCAGTTTCCATGTAGTTGTGTGGTTTTGAGTGAGTTTGTTAATCCTGAGTTCTAATTTGATTGCACTGTGGTCTGAGAGCCTGTTTGTTATGATATTCATTATTTTGTATTTGCTGAGGAATGTTTTTCTTCCAATTATGTGATCAATTTTAGTGTAAGTATGATGTGGTTCTGAGGAAAATGTATATTTTGTTGATTTGGGGCGGAGAGTTCTGTAGATGTATATTATGTCTGCCTGTTCCAGAGTTGAGTACAAGTTCTGAATATCCTTGTTAATTTTCTGTCTCATTGATCTTTCTAATATTAACAGTGGAGTGTTAAAGTTTCCCAATATTATTGTGTGAGAGTTTAAGTCTTTTGGTGGGTCTCTAAGAACTTGCTTTATGGGCGCTCCTGTATTGGGTGCAAATATATTTATGATAGTTAGCTCTTCTTGTTGCATTCTTTGCTTTACCATTATGTAATGCCCTTCTTTGTCATTTTTGACCTCTGTTGGTTTAAAGTCTGTTTTATCAGAGAATGCGATTGCAGCTCCTGCTTTGTTTTGCTTTCCATTTGCTTGGTAAATATTTCTCTATCCCTTTATTTTGAGCCTGTGTGTGTCTTTACATGTAAGATGGGTCTCCTGAATACATCACGCAGGTGGGTCTTGACTCTTTAACCAATTTGCCAGTTTGTGTCTTTTAATTGGGAAATTTAGTCCATTTACATTTAAGGTTAACATTCTTATGTGTAAATTGGATCCTGTCATTATGATGCTAGCTGGTTATTTTCCCCTTTAGTTGATGCAGTTTCTCATAGTGTCAATGGTCTTTACAATTTGCTATGTTTTTGCAGTGGCTGGTATCGGTTTTTCCTTTCCATGTTTAGTCCTTCCTTCTGAATGAATGAATTAAAAATTTAAAAGTAAGAATAATTTCTTACATTTTAAAGAGTTTTTATTTGTAAAATACTTTCCTGTTTGTATGTTGCTTTCTCTAAAACATCATGATTTTCACTTTATATATGGGAAAACTTAAAGGTGTATGGCTTGCCTAAGGCTGTCAGGTGAGGTGAAAACTGATGTACCCTCTCCTGCTTCTCTTGTTACTCAT
Source organism: Papio anubis (assembly GCF_008728515.1). Classification (NCBI taxonomy): domain Eukaryota; kingdom Metazoa; phylum Chordata; class Mammalia; order Primates; family Cercopithecidae; genus Papio; species Papio anubis. Next base: position 85,421,243 of record NC_044996.1, on the reverse strand, counting down.
TTTCATTGCCTGAGAGGTCCCCTGGGAAATTTTTATTGAGGCAGATTTCTCAACATTCCTCACTCTGTATTTTGGCACTACTACAGACATATTTGGAAATGGCCTTGGCCAGTTTCCTGAGCAGCAATGGAGGCATTGCCTGAATCTGGACTTCAATTACTTTCTGATTAGTCCATGTGTGGAAGTTGATCCAGCAACCTGAAAACAAGTGTTAGAACTTCGACTTCTTGGAATTTTCATGCAGAAAGGGGCTACAGAATTCTTTTGAACTGAGAGAAAATGTCCCTGTCATCGATGTCCTTCTTTTTTCTCTCTTTTCCTTATCTTCTTCCTTATTTCTCTGTTTTGACTCCTCTGCTTGGTTCTACATTTTTTATATCCTCTCCTTCTCTCTGTCTCATCTTCCTCTCAATCACTTGGGATTTCTACTCCTTCAGGAGTTGTACTTTCTCTCTCTGCTCTTTAAAATATTGAGCGAAACAAAGTCTACTTTACTCCCTGAATGTTGTCATTTGTGAATTTTCCCAGGTAAAAGCATGGATTAAACCTGTGAACTCAAAGTTTATTTGAAAATGTACCTCTGTCAAGGGCACATCTCTCTGCCACTCTTTCTTGGTCTCTCTTTTATCTGTCTTTCCTCTCCACCATCTTGTTCTTTTGTGGTGTCTTTCTGACATTCTCTCCCCCTATATATTTTTTTTTTTTGATTAAAAAGTTGTTGCTTTATATGTACATAAAACAATTTAAACCCAACAATAATAAAATAAACTTTAAAAAAATGAACAAGGGATTTGAATAGGCATCTCATCAAAGAAGATACACAAAGGCAAAGGAGCACATAAACAGTTGCTCAACGTCATATATAATTATAGACTTATTAGCTGAAACAACAATGATATACCACTATAGAATGATCAAAATTGAAAATGTTGACACCACCAAATGCTCATGAGGACGTAGAGCAATAGGAACTCCCATTCATTGCTGGTGTGAATGCAAAATCATACAGCAACTTTAGAGACAGCTTGACAGTTTCTTACAAAACTAAAGATATTCTTACCATATAATTCAATAATCACACTACTTTCTACCTAAATAAGTTAAAAACTTGTGTCCACTCAAAAACCTACACACAGATGTCTACAGCAGTTTTATTCATAATTGATGAAACTAAGAAGTAACCAAGATGACCTTCAGTTGTTGAATGGTTAAAAAAACTATGATATATTCAGACAACAGAATATTATTCAACACTAAAAGAAATGAACAATCTAGTATGAAGAAACATAGAGGAAATTTAGATGTATATTTCCGAGCAGAATGAGTCAATCTGAAAAGGCTATATTTTGTGTGATTTCAACTATATAATATTCTGGAAAAGGTGAAATTATGGAGATAATAAAAAGACCAGTGGTTGCCAGGGGCTGGTGCGGAGGGAGGGATGAATAGGTAGAACTCAAAAGGTTTTCAGGGCAGTGAAACTCTTTTTTACATACATTTGCAATAATCCATAAAATGACCCTAATGTAAATCTTGGGTTTGAGTGAGGGTGATATGTTAATTTTGTAACAACGTACCATTCTGGTGTAGAATGTTAATCTCCCCCTATATTTTAATCTGTCTTTCATAGGATAAAACATTGAGACTCTGGATAAGCAATTTCATTTCTCTCAGGCTTAATTTTCTCATCTATATAAATGGCAGCTATTTATATTCGCTTTTAAGCTTAATAATAAGATAGAAACTGCCTCAGAAGAAAAACGTCAGACCTTAATGATAGAAGGTTGATAAAGCACATGTAAAGTGCTTAGAAGTTGCTAGATGCTCAGTGATTTTAGAGGTCAACAAGAATTTGTTTTGGGTACTGTACATGTTCTATATCGTTATCTATGTGCTAGTTACATGGGTTTATAGAAGTGTAAAAATGTACTGAGCTGCAGACTTAAAAACTGTATAGTTTACTGTATTAAGTAACTCCTCAGTTTAAACATATTAACCCACAAAGTTTCAATTTATATTTTACAAGAATAAACACAAGGAAGAGGTACACATTAAATACCTTATAAAAGTTGCTTGGAGTTAGGTGAGCAATGGAGGCAGAAAAACTGGAGAGAAGTAAACAAAATGTATACCAACACTAGAGCTAATTATGGTAATGTACCTGAAATACTGAAAAGTACTAAGTAACTCACTTCTGCATCTGAAATGCAAAATCACAAGAAAAAAAACAGTTTTAATATTAATTAAACACTCGTCTTAGGATCGTGTTTTCTATTTGTGTGGAAAAATGTCATTGGAATTTTGAGAGCAATTGCATTAAATCTTTACATCACATTGAATAATATAAGCTTTTTAACAATATTAATTATTTCATTCTATGAATGCAGATTTTCTTAAATTTATGTGTGTCTTCTCAGTTTATTTTATGAATGTTTTATAATTTTCAAGTATAGATCTTTTACTTTCTTGGTTAAATTTGTTTCTAAGTTTTTTTTTTTTTTAATAAACGGGTTTGTTTTCTTGATCCCTTTTTCAAATATATTATCATTTCTGTATTAAATAAAACTGAGTTTTGTTTGTAAATATTGTATCTTGTTATGTTACTAAATTCACTTATTCATTCTAACAGTTTTTCTGTAGAGCATATCGGGTTATCTACATATATCATCATGTCATCTGCAAGTAACAATAAAGTTACTTCTTTCTTTCAGATTTAAATGTCATTAATTAATTAATTTATTTATTTATTTATGTTTTTTGATGTCTCCTGTTATTAATTTAAATACTTTGTTGGTTAGAAGTAGCAAGAGTGGGGACCCTTGTCTTGTTTCTGATCTTAGAGGAAAAGCTTTCCAACCATTCACCATTGAGTAAAATGTAAATTGTGTGCTTGTCATATGTGGTCATTATTGTATTGAGGTACATTTCTTGTACACCCAAGTTTGAGGGTTTTCATTAGGAAAGATGCTAAACTTTGTCAAATGCATTTTCTGCATCTATTGAGATAATTGTATGGTTTTAATCTTTTATTTTGCTATTGTGATTCATCATATTGATTGATTTGCTTATTTTAATCCAACTTTGTATCCCAGAGATAAAACCCACTTGGTCATAGTGTATAATCTTTTTGATGTGCTTGAGGTTGGTTTGCTAAAATTTTATTGAGAATTTTTACACCTATGTTCATCAGATATTTGGCCTGTAGTTTTCTTCTTTTGTAATATTATTCTCTCACTTTGGTATAAGGGTAATGCTGCTCTCATAGACAGAGGTTAGAAGTATTAGCTTACTGCTATGTTTTTGAAAGAATTTAAGAAAGATTAATGCTTCATTTAAAGTTTGACTTTTATTTTAGATACAGAGAGTATATGTGCAGGTTTATTATATGAGTATATTGTGTGATGCTGAAGGTTAGGATATGAATCTCATCACCTAAGTAGTGAGAATAGGTACTTTTTTTACCCATGATTCCTCCATATCTCCTTCCTTAGTAGTCTGCTATGGTTATTATTCCCATGTGTATGTCCACATGTGCTCAATGATTAGCTTCCATTTATAAGTGAGAACATGTGATATTTGATTTTCTGTTATTGCATTAATTTACTTAGGATTGTGGCCTTCAGCTGCACCCATGTAGCTTCAAAGGACACTATTTCATTCTAATCTATGACTGTGAAGTATCCCATGGTGTATGTGTACCACATTTTTCTTGGTCCAATCCACCATTGATGAGCACCTAGGTTGATTCCATGTCTTTGCTAATATGAACAGTAAATGGATGAACATACACGCACATGTGTCAACTTGGTAGGATGGTTTATTTTCCTTTGGATATATAGCCAGTAATGGAATTGTTAGGACAAATGGTAGTTTTAACTTCTTTGAGATATCTTTAAACTGCTTTCCACAGTGACTGAACTAATTTACATTTCAACCAACAGTGTATAAATGTTCTCTTTTCTCCAAAGCCTCACTAGCATCTGTTTTTTCTGACTTTTTAATAATAGTCATTCTTACTAGTGTGAGATGTTATCTCATTGTGATTTTGATTTGCATTTCTCAAATGATTAGCAATGTGAACCACTTTTAAAATATGATTGCTGGCCACTTGTATGCCTTCTTTTGAGAAGTGTTTGTTCATGTTTTTTGCTCACTTTTTAATGGGATTATGTATTTTTTGCTTGTTAATGTGCTTAAGTTTCTTATAGATTCTGAATATTAGACCTTTGTCAGATGCATACCTTGTAAATATTTTCTCTCATTCTGTAGGTTATCTGTTTACTATGTTGATAATTTATTTTATTGTGTGAAAGCTCTTTAATTATGCCCCACTTGTCAATTTTTTTTTTTTTTTTTGGTTTAAATTGTTTTCATGGACTTAGCCAAAAATTCTTTGCCAAAGCCAATGTTAAGAAGGGTATTTCTGGGGTCCATTCCAAGATGGCCGAATAGGAACAGCTCCGGTCTGCAGCTCCCAGTGTGATTGACACAGAAGACAGGTGTTCTGCATTTCCAACTGAGGTACCTCGTTCATCTCACTGGGACTTGTCGGACAGTGGGTGCAGCCCACAGAGGGCGAGCCAAAACAGGGTGGGGCATCGCCTTACCTGGGAAGTGCAAGGGGTTGGAGGATTTCCCTTTCCTAGTCAAGGGAATCCTTGTCAGACTGTACTGGGAAAAACAGGACACTGCCACCTAAATACTGTGCTTTTCTAATGGTCTTAGAAAACAGCACACTAGGAGATTATATCCTGTGCCTGGATTAGCGGGTCCCATTCCCATGGAGCCTTGCTCAGTGCTAGCGCAGCAGCCCGAGATTGAACTGCAAGTCAGCAAGCGTGGCCAGGGGAGGGGCATCTGCCATTGTTGAGGCTTGAGTAGGTAAACAAAGTGGCCTCTAAGCTCTAACTGGGTGAAACCCACGGCAGCTCAGTGAGGCCCGCCTGCCTCTGTAGACTCCACTTCTGGGGGCAGGGCATAGCTGAACAAAAGGCAGCAGAAACTTCTGCAGACTTAAATGTCCCCGTCTGACAACTCTGAAGAGAGCAGTCCTTCTCCCAGCACGGTGTTTGAGCTCAGAGAATGGGCAGACTGCCTCCTCACGAGGGTCTCTGATCCCTGTGCAGCCTAACTTGGAGACACCTCCCAGTAGGGGCTGACTGACACCTCATACAGCCGGGTGCCTTTCTGAAGTGAAGCTTCCAAAGGAAGTATCAGGCAGAAATATCTGCTGTTCTGCAATATTTGCTGTTCTGCAGCCTCTGCTGCAGATACCCAGGCAAACAGGGTCTGCAGTGGACTTCCAGCAAACTCCAACAGACCTGCAGCTGAGGGACCTGACTGTTAGAAGGAAAACTAACAAATAGAAAGGAATAGCATCAATATCAACAAAAAGGACATCCACGCCAAAACCCCATCTGTAGTGACCATCATCAAAGACTAAAGGTAGATAAAACCACAAAGATAGGGAGAAACCAGAGCAGAAAAGCTGAAAATTCTAAAAATCAGAGTGCCCCTTCTCCTCCAAAGGATCACAGCTCCTTGACAGCAATGGAAAAAAGCTGGATGGAGAATGACTTTGATGAGTTGACAGAAGTAGGCCTTAGGAGGTTGGTAATAACAAACTTCTCTGAGCTAAAGGAGGATGTTTGAACCCATCACTAGGAAGCTAAACATCTTGAAAAAATGTTAGATGAGTGGCTAACTAGAATAAACAATGTAGAGAAGAGATTAAATGACCTGATGGAGCTGAAAACCATGGCACAAGAACTACGCAATGCATGCGTAAGCTTCAGTAGCCGATTCGATCAAGTGGAAGAAAGGATATCAGTGATTGAAGATCAAACTAATGAAATGAAAGGATATCAGTGATTGAAGATCAAACTAATGAAATGAAGGGAAAAGAGAAATTTAGAGAAAAAAAGAGTAAATAGAAATGAACAAAGCCTCCAAGAAATATGGGACTATCTGTAAAGACCAAATCTACGTTTAATTGGTGTACTTGAAAGTAATGGGGAGAATGGAACCAAGCTGGAAAACATTCTTCAGGATATTATCCAGGAGAACTTCCCCAACCTAGCAAGGCAGGCCGACATTCAAATTCAGGTAATACAGAGAACACCACAAAAGTACACCTCAAGTAGAGCAACACCAAGACACATAATTGTCAGATTTACCAAGGTTGAAATGAAGGAAAACATGTTAAAGGCAGCCAGAGAGAAAGGTTGGGTTACCCACAAAGAGAAGCCCATCAGACTAACAGTGGATCTCTTGGCAGAAACTCCACAAGCCACAAGAGAGTGGGGGCCAATATTCAACATTCTTAAAGAAAAGAATTTTCGACCCAGAATTTCATATCCAGACAAACTAAGCTTCATAAGTGAAGGAGAAATCTTTTACAGACAAGCAAACGCTGAGAGATTTTGTCATCACCAGGCCTGCCTTACAAGAACTCCTGAAGGAAGCACTAAACATGGAAAGGAACAATCAGTACCAGCCACTGCAAAAACATGCCAAATTGTAAACACAATCAATACTATGAAGAAATTCCATCAATTAACTGGCAAAATAACAAGCTAACATCATAATGGCAGGATCAAATTCACACATAACAATATTTATCTTAAATGTAAATGATCTAAATGCTCCAATTAAAAGACAGACTGGCAAATTGGATAAAGAGTCAACACCATCAGTGTGCTGTATTCAGGAGATCCATCTTACATGCAGCGACGGACATAGACTCAAAAAAAAAGGGGTGGAGGGAGATCTACCAAGCAAATGGAGAGAAAAAGAAAGCAGGGATTGCAATCTTATAAAGCAGAATTTAAACCAACAAAGATCAAAAGAGACAAAGAAGGCCATTACATAATGGTAAAGGGAACAATTCAACAAGAAGAGCTAACTATCCTAAATATATCTGTACCCAATGCCGGAGTACCCAAATTCATAAAGCAAGTCCTTAGAGACCTACAAAGAGACTTAGACTACCACACAATAATAATGGGAGACTTTAACACCCCACCGTCAATATTAGACAGATCAATGAGACAGAAGGTTAACAAGGATATCGAGGACTTGAATTCAACTCTGCACCAAGCGACCTAATAGACATCTACAGAACTCTCCACCCAAAACCAGCACAATATATGTTCTTCTCAGCACCCCATCACACTTATTCCAAAATTGACCACATAGTTGGAAGTAAAGCACTCCCCAGCAAATGCAAAAGAACAGAAATTACAACAAACTTTGTCTCAGACCACAGTGCAATCAAATTAGAAGTCAGGATTAAGAAACTCACTCAAAACTGCACAACTACATGGAAACTGAACTACCTACTCTGGAATGACTACTGGGTAAATAATGAAATGAAGGCAGAAATAAAGATGTTCTTTGAAACCAATGAGAACAAAGACATAACATACCAGAAAATCTGGGACACATTTAAAGCAGTGTGTAGAAGGAAATTTATGGCACTAAATGCCCACAAGAGAAAGCAGGAAAGATCTAAAATTGACACTCTAATATCACAATTAAAAGCATTAGAGAAGCAAGAGCAAACACATTCAAAAGGTAGCAGAAGGCAAGAAATAACTAAGATCAGAGCAGAACTGAAGGAGATGGAGACAGAAAAAAACCCTTCAAAAAAATCAATGATTCCAGGAGCTGGTTTTTTTAAAAGATCAACAACATTGATAGACTGCTAGCAAGACTAATAAAGAAGAAAAGAAAGAACAATCAAATAGACACAATAAAAAATGATAAAGGGGATATCACCACCGACCCCACAGAAATACAAACTACCATCAGAGAATACTATAAACCCCTCTATGCAAATAAACTAGAAAATCTAGAAGAAATTGATAAATTCCTGGACACATACACACTTCGAAGACTAAAGCAGGAAGAAGTTGAATCACTGAATAGACCACTAACAGGGTCTGAAATTAAGGCAATAATGAATAGCCTGACAACCAAAAAAGTCCAGGACCAGACTGATTCACAGCTGGATTCTACCAGAGGTACAAAGAGCAGCTGGTACCACTTCCTCTGAAACCCTATTTCAATCAACAGAAAAAGAGGGAATCCTCTCTAACTCATTTTACGAGACCAACATCATCCTGATACCAAATCTGGCAGAGACACAAGAAAAGGGAATTTTAGACCAATATCCCTGATGCACATAGATGCAAAAATCCTCAGTAAAATACTGTCAAAGTGAATCCAGCAGCATATCAAAAACCTGATCACCACAATCAAGTTGTCTTCATCCCTGGGATGCAAGGCTGGTTCAACATAGACAAATTAATAAATGCAATCCATCACATAAACATAACCAAAGACAAAAATCACATGATTATCTCAATAGATACAGAAGAGGCCTTCGACAAAATTAAACAGCCCTTCATGCTAAAAACTCTCAATAAACTAGGTATTGATGGAATGTATCTTAAAATAATAAGAGCTATTTATGACAAACCCACAGTCAGTATCATACTGAATGAGCAAAACCTGGAAGCATTCCCTTTGAAAACTGGCACAAGACAGGAATTCCATCTCTCACTACTCCTATTCAACATAGTGTTGGAAGTTCTGGCCAGGGCAATCAGGCAAGAGAAAGAAATAAAGAGTATTCAATTAGGAAATGAGGAAGTTCTATTGTCACTGTTTGCAGATGACATGATTATATATTTGGAACATTTCATCGTCTCAGCCCAAAATCTCCTGAAGCTGATAAGCAACTTCTGCAACGTCTCAGGATACAAAATCAATGTGCAAAAATCACAAGCATTCTTATATGCCAATAACAGACAAACAGAGAGCCACATCATGAATGAATTCCCATTCACAATTGCTACAAAGAGAATAAAATACCTAGGAATCCAACTTACAAGAGATGTGAAGGACCTCTTCCAGGGGAACTAAAAACCAGTGCTCAACCAAATAAAAAAGGATACAATCAAATGGAAGAACATTCCATGCTCATGGATAGGAAGAATCAATATAGTGAAAATGGCCATACTGCCCAAGGTAATTTACAGATTCAGTGCCATGCCCATCAAGCTATCAATGGTTTTCTTCAAAGAATTGGAAAAAACGACTTTAAGGTTCATAGGGAACCAAAAAAAGAGCCTGCATTTTGAAGACAATCCTAAGGAAAAAGAACAAAGCTGGAGGCAACACACTACCTGACTTCAAACTATACTACAAGGCTACAATAACCAAAACAGCATGATACTGGTACCAAAACAGATATATAAACCAATGGAGCAGAACAGAGGCCTCAGAAGTAACACCACACATCTACAACCATCTGATCTTTGACAAACCTGACAAAAACAAGAAATGGGTAAAGGATTTCCTATTTAATAAATGGTGCTGGGAAAACTGGCTAGCCATATGTAGAAAGCTGAAACTGGATGCCTTCCTTACACCTCATAAAAAAATAATTCAAGATGGATTAAAGACTTAAATGTTAGACCTAAAACCATAAAAATCCTAGAAGAAAACCTAGGCAATACCATTCAGGACATAGGCATGGGCAAGGACTTCATGACTAAAACACCAAAAGCAATGGCAACAAATGTCAAAATAGACAAGTGGGATCTAATTAAACTAAAGAGCTTCTGCACAGCAAAAGAAACTACCATCAGAGTGAACAGGCAACCTACAGAAGGGGAGAAAATTTTTGCAATGTACCCATCTGACAAAGGGCTAATATCCAGAATCTACAAAGAACTTAAACAACTTTACAAGAAAAACTCAAGAAACCCCATCAAGAAGTGGGTAAAGGATATGAACAGACACTTTTCAAAAGAAGACATTTATGCAGCCAACAGACACATGAAAAAATGCTCATCATCACTGGCAATCAGAGAAATGCAAATCAAAACCACAATGAGTTACCATCTCACACCAGATAGAATGGCGATCATTAAAAAGTCAGGAAACTGGTGCTGGAGAGGGTGTAGAGAAATAGGAACACTTTTACATTGTTGGTGGGAGTGTAAACTAGTTCAACCATTGTAGAAAATAGTGTGGATATTCTACAAGGATCTAGAACTAAAAGTACCATTTGACCCAGCCATCCCAGTACTGGGTATATATCCAAAGGATTATAAATCATGCTGCTATAAAGATGCATGCACATGTATGTTTATTGCAGCACTATTCACAGTAGCAAAGACTTGGAACCAACCCCAATGTCCATCAATGATAGACTGGATTAAGAAAATGTGACACATATACATTGTGGAATACTATGCCACCACAAAAAGGATGAGTCCATGTTCTTTGTAGGGACATGGATTAAGCTGGAAACCATCATTCTGAGCAAACTATGGCAAGGACAGAAAACCAAGCACCACATGTTCTCACTTATAGGTGGTAATTGAACAATGAGAACACTTGGACACAGGGCGGGGAACATCACACACCGCGGCCTGTTGTGGGATGGGAGGGTGGGAGAGGGATAGCATTAGGAGAAATGCGTAATGTACATGACAAGTTAATGGGTGCAGCAAACCAACACAGAGCATGTATACATTTGTAACAAACCTGCAAATTGTGCACATGTGCCCTAGAACTTAAGGTATAATAAATAAATAAACAAACAAACACATAAATAAATAAATAAATAAGAAGGTTATTTCCTAGGTTTTCTTTTAGTTTGAGGATGTTTGTAGTTTGAGGATGTAAATGTAAATCTTTAATCCATCATCTCGAGTTAATTTTTGTATATAGTGAATGGTAAGTATATAGTTTCATTCTTCAGTATTTGCTATCCAGTTATCCCAGAACTATTTATTGAATAGGAAGTCCTTCCCCATTGCTTGTTTTTGTTGTCCTCCTGGGTGTGCAGCTGTATTTCCGAGGTTTCTATTCTGTTCCATTTTTCTAGTACCAGACTAGAAAATGACTGTTTTCGTACCAGAACCATGCTGTTTTGGCTATTGAATCCTTAGAGGATAATTTGAATTTTGGTAGTGCAATTATTCTAGCTTTCTTTTATTTTTATTTTTTCTCTTTTCTTTTCTTTTCCTTCTTTCCTTCCTTCCTTCCTTCCTTCCTTCCTTCCTTCCTTCCTTCTTTCTCTCTCTCTCTCTTTTGTTCTTTTTCTTTTGCTTAGGATTACATTGTCTATTTAGGCTCTTTCTGTGGTCCATATAAATTTTAGAATTTTTTTTCTAAGTCTGTGAAGGGTGACATTGGTAGTTTGATAGGAATAGTGTTGAATCTGTAAGTTGCTTTGGGGAGTAGAACCATTTTAATGATGCTGATTCTTCCAATACATGAGCACTGAATGTTTTCCCGATTTATTTGTGTCATTTCTCTTTTCTTTCAGCTGTGTTTTAGAGTTCTCCTTGTAGAGATTTTGCATTTCCCTAGTTATCTGTATTTCTAGGATTACAGATTCTTTATTTGTGGCTGTTGTAAATGGGATTGTTTTCTTGGTTTGTCTCTGAGCCTGGATGTTATTGGTGTATAAAAGTTCCACTGAGTTTTGTACAATTGATCTTGTAGTCTGAAAACTTAATGAAATTTTTTATTAGTTCTAGGAGCTTTTTGACAGTCTTTAGGGTTTTCTAGGTATAGAAAAATATCATCAGAGAAGACATAGTTTGACTTATTTTCTTATTTGAATGCCTTTCTCTCTCTCTCTCTCTCTGTCATTCTTGATCGATCTGGCTAGGACTTCCAGTATCATGCTAAATAGAAGTGGTGAGAGTGGCCATCTTTGTCTCGTTTTAATTCTCCAGGGGCATGGTTTCAGCTTTTGCCTATTCATTATGATGTTGACTGTGAATTTGTTATAGATGGCTTTTATGTTTAAGTATGCTGAATTTTAAGTCCAGTGTTTCTTTGTTCATTCAATGTCTAGTCTGTTTATGACCAAGCATGCGGTTGATCTAAGAATATGTTCTGTGTGCAGATAAGAAAGATGTATATTTTGTGGTTGTTGGGTTCAGTGTTCTCTAGATGTCTAAGCCCAATTGGTGAAGTGCTGAGTTGAAATCCAGTGTTTCTTTGTTGTTTTCCTGCTTTGAGGATCTGTCTAACACTGTCAGTGACATGTTGAAATCTCCCACTAGTATTGGGTAGTTGTCTAAGTCTTTTTCTAGGCCAAGAAGAACTTGTTTTATGAATCTGAGTGCTCCAGTGTTCGTGGCATATAAGTTTATAATAGTTAAGTCTTCTTGTTGGATTTTACCCTTTATTATTATGTAATGCCCTTCTTCATCCTTCTTTTTTTGTTGGGTTAAAGTCTGTTTTATCTGATATAAGAATAGCAACTCCTTCTATTTTTGATTTTCTGTTTGTTTGGTAGATCTTTTCCCCAACCATTTCTTTAAGCCTGTGTGTGTCATTATATGTGAGTTAGATCTCTCAAAGACAGCAGATGGTTGGATCTTGTCTTTTTATTCACCTTGTAGCTATGTCTCTTAAGTGGAGTGTTTAGCCCATTTACATTCAGGGTTAGTATTAATATGTGAGATTATAATCCTGTCATTGTGTTATTACCTGGCTGTTATGTAGACTTGATTGTGTAGTTGCTTTATAGGGCATGTGGGCTATGTGTTTAAAAGTATTTTTGTGGTAACAGATGTTATTTTGATTCTACGTTTAGCACACCCTAAGGGACCTTGTAAGGTTTCTGCTGAGAAGTCTGCTGCTAGTCTGATGGAGTTCCCTCTTTACATGACTTGACCCTTTTCTCCAGCTGTCTTTAAGATTTGTTCTTTTGTATTGACTTTGGTCAATCTGATGACTATGTGCCTTGGGAATGGTTGTATTTCATAGAATGCCCCTGAGGTCCTCTCTATCTCTTGAATTTGCATACCAATCTCTCTATTGACATAAGGGAAATTTTCATGGACTATATCCTCAAATATGTTTTGCAAGTTGCTTATTCTCTTTCATTCTCTTTCAGGAATGTCAATGGGTTGTAGATTTGTTCTTTTTATGTAATGTTATAGTTTTGGAGGTTTTCTTCATTTTAAAAATTATTTCTTCTTGATTTTTGTTTGACTGAGTTGATTTTAAGGACCAGTCTTTGAGCTCTGATATTGTTTCCTCAGGTTGGTCTATTCTGCTGTTAATACTTCTAATTGTATTATAAAATTCTTGTAGTAAGTTTTTCAGCTATAGAAATTCAGACTTGTACTTTCTTAAAATGCCTATTTCATGTAAGAAAGAGTAATATTATTTGTTCTTTAAATGTTTGGTAGAATTTAGCCATAAATCTATTTCTGGGCTTTCTCTTGTTGAAAACTTGTTTATTATTGCTTCTCTTTGGGCTTTCTGTATCTTTCCGGATTAAATATTTGCAGGGTTTATATTTCTAGAAATTAATCTATTTCCTTTAGGTTATCTAGTTTGTTGACATGTAATTGTTCATGATATTCCCATATGACCTTTTATTTCTGAGGCATTTGTTTTAATGTATTTTTTATTTCCAATTATATGAATTCTCTCTCTCTCTCTCTCTCTCTCTGTTACTCTCTCTTTCTCTTTAGTCTACCTAAAGTTATTTTAATTTTTTTCAAGTAACCAAATCATTGATCTGTTGATTTTTCTATAGTTTTTTCATTCCCTATTTTATTTACTTATGCTCTAAGTTTTAGTATGTCTTTTATTTTGCTGACTATAGGTTTGGTTTTTTCTTTTTTTTAGTTCTTTGAGATATAATGCTATGCTTTCTATTCCAGATCTTTTTTTTCTTTTATATTGTAGACATTTATTGCTATCAGCTTCCATCTCAGTGCTGTTTTTATTGCATCTTAAAAATTTTGTTAAGTTGTGGTTTCATTTTTGTTCATCATAAGATACTTTTAAAATTCCCTGTTTTCTGGCTCAGTGTTTTAAGAGTCTGTTTTTTAGTTTTCTTGTTATATGTAAATTTTTCAGTTCCTTTCTGTTATTGATACCTAAGTTCATTCCATTCTTGCCAGAAAAAAAGTCTTGGTATAATTTTGATGTTCTTGTTTATTAAGACATTTATGTGTTCTAAAGTGTGACCTATTCTGGAAAATGCTTTATGTGCTCTTGAGAATTATGTGCATTTTTCTGACATTAGGTGAAAAATTCTGTACATTTCTGTAAGGTTCATTTGGTCTGTAAGTATTAAATTCTATTGTTCCCTTATTAATTTCCTGTTTGGACAATTTTACCATTGTTAAGAATAAGATATTGATGTACTCTACTATTATTGTATTATCCTTTATTCCTTCAGATCAGTTAATATTTGCTTTACATATTTATGTGTTTTAATTTGGGAGTATGTGTGTGTGTATATACTTATACATATGTGTATATATATATGTGTGTGTATATATATACAATTACACCTTTCCTGATGAATTGACACATTTGTTATTATATAATGACCTTCTTTATCTCATGACAGTTTTTGACTTGAAGTCTACTTTGTCTGAGGCAAGTATAACTACTTCTGTTGTAGTCTGGTTACCATTCTTTTCAGCAGCATATATAGGGAGTCAGGTAATAAGTCAGTAGAAATGGTAGCTTTGCAGTAGGCTAATCAGCCTGACATCCCTGGGATTTACAAATGATTTGTTGAACATCAGGGATTCTTAGAGAAAGGTTAACAATGCTAGCGGTGAAACAGACCAATGGCTGTTGTGGTGACTGCTTCTTAAATCACAAAGGCCTTTATTACTGGGAATCAAGAAGAGAGACAAGTTTTACACGGTTTCTAGAGGGAGAATTTGGCTTGAAACCACCTCCCCATTCATTTAATACACTTGACCTCCTGCTGCCTCATTCCCAGCCTTTTATCCCCTGCTACTTCTCTTCTCATCCATTCTATCACAATTCCTGATTCAGCTTTCCTGACTTTGAGGCTTTCTAGAGTTTCATACCCTCACAACTGAATGGACTTTGCACTATTGTTGAAAATTAATTGGCCATAGGTGTATGAGTTTATTTCTGAGCTCACAATTTTGTGTTTTTATTACTTATTATTTTTACTTTTTTCAGAGTTCACAAATAGACTTTTATTGAAACACAGCCATGTACATTCATTTACATATTACATATATGAGGTTAGTGACTTCATGTAAGGGAATGCAAAGAGCTCCCTCACCCTATCTTCCATGTTAGAACACAGTGAGAAGACAGCTGAACCAGGAAGCAGACCCTTACTAGACATTATATATGCCAGCATGTTGACATTGGACCTCCCAGCCTCCAGAACTGTGAGAAATATATTTCTGTTGTAATAAGTTACCCAGTTTTTGGTCTTCTGCTATTGCAGCCTGAATAGACTAAGACATTGTTACAGTGATCATTTGGCCTAAAAAGCCAAATAGTTTAGTATTGACCTATTTACAGAAAAACTTTGCTAACTCTTGGTATAGAACATTTAGCATTTTTATTATTTTATTTTTTATGCCAACTTTTATTTTTCATTCAGGAGGGTACATGTGCAGGTTTGTTACCTGGGCAAATTGTGTGTTGCAGGAGTGTGGTGTACAGATTGTTTTGTCACCCAGGTAATGGGCATAGTACTCAATAGGTAGTTTTTTTATCCTTTCCCTCCTATCACCCTTTACCCTCAAGTAGTCTCTGCTGTCGATTTTTCTCTTATCTGTGTCCACGTGTACTCAAAGTTTACCTTCAACTTATGAGTAAGAATATGTGATATATAGTTTTCTCTTCCTGTGTTAATTTGCTTAGGATAATGGCCTCCAGTTCCATGCTTGTTGCTGCAAAAGACAAGATGTCTTTTTTTTAATGGCTAGGCAGTATTCCGCGGTATATATACGCCACATTTTCTTTTTTTGGTATACAGATGATACAAATCTAGGTTGATCCCATGTCTTTGCCATTGTGAATGGTGCAGCAATGATCATGCATGTGCATGTGTCTTTCTGTAGAATAATTTACATTCTCTTGGTGTATATTTAGTAATGGGATTGCTGGCTTGAACGATAGTTTTGTTTTAAGTTATTTGAGAAATCTCCAAACTGCTTTCCACAGATGGCGAACTAATTTATATCCTCACCAGCGGTGTATAAACATTCACCTTTTGCAACCTTGCTGGTATCTGTTATCTTTTGACATTTTAATAATAGCCATTCTGACTAGTGTGGGATGGTATCTAATTGTGGTTTTGATTTGCATTTCTCTAATAAATTGTGAGGATAAGCTTTTTTTATACACTTGTTGGCCATGTGTATGTCTTTTTTGAGAAGTATCTTTTCACATCCTTTGACTATTTTAATGGGTTTATTCAATTTTCTTGTTCAATTGTCTATGTTTCCTTTAGATTCTGGATACTAAACCTTTGTTAGATACATAGACTGAAAATATTTTCTTTCATGCTGTAGGTTATCTATTTATTCTGTTGATAGTTTCTTTTGCTGTGCAGAAGCTCTTTAGTATATTTATTCCCATTGTCAATTTTTTATTTTATTGTGATTAGTTTTAGAGTCTTCATTATTAAATATTTTCCAGGGCCACTGTCTACAATGGTATTTCCTGACTTGAGGGTTCTTATAATTTTAGACTTTACATTTAAGTATTTAATCCATCTTGAGTTAATTTTTGTATATTGTGAAAGGATGGGGTCCAGTTTAAATCTTTCACATATGGTTAGCCAGTTATCCCAACACCATTTATTGGATAAGGAGTCTGTACCCCCATTCCTTCTACTGTTGACTTCACTGAAGACGAGATAGTTGCAGGTGTCTGGCTTTATTTCTGGGTTATCTAATCTATTCCATTGGTCTATGTGTCTGCTTTTGTACCAGTACCATGTTGTTTTGGCTATTGTAGATTTGCAGTATAGTTTGAAGTTGGGTAGTTTGATGTATCCAGCTTTGTTTTTTC
Source organism: Papio anubis (assembly GCF_008728515.1). Taxonomy (NCBI): domain Eukaryota; kingdom Metazoa; phylum Chordata; class Mammalia; order Primates; family Cercopithecidae; genus Papio; species Papio anubis. The sequence goes on along the minus strand of NC_044996.1, from coordinate 85,404,386 downwards.
CCTTTTTGATTGATTTGGATATTCAAGCTTTTTGGTTTTTGTATAAAATTTAGAATAATTTTTTTTTATTCTGTGAAATATGACATTGGTATTTTTATAGACATAGCATTAAATCAGTAAATTGCTTTAGGTTATATGGCCATTTTAACAATATTGCTTTTTTCTTTAAATCCATGAGCATGAAATATTTTTCCATTTATTTAAGTTGTCTCTGATTGTATTCATCAGTGTTTTGTAATTCTCACTTAAAAATTGTTCATCTGCATCATCAGCTGAGTTACCAAGTATTTTATTCTTTTTATGGCTATTGTTAATGGGATTATGTTTTTGATTTGTCTCTCAGCCTGAATGTTATTGGTGTATAGAAATGGTACTGATTTTCATACAATGATTCTGTATCCTGAAACATTGTTGTACATTGTTGTACTCTAGAAGTCTCTGGGCAACAAATATTGCGTTTTCTTGGTATAGAGTTATATAATCTGCAAAGAGAGATAATTTGACTTCTGTTTCAAGATGCTGTCAGAAGAATGAGCTGAGCACTCAACCGAGGGGGAAGGGGAAATCTAAAGCTTCGTTACCACAAGCAAATATCACAACAAAAACAGCCTTATAACAAGAGAAGACAAAATGTAACTGTCAACAAAATGTAACTAGAAGCTCATCAGACCTCAGGAAGAGTCATCACTAGAGTTGGAAAGCAGACACCCGGGATCCTGCAGTCGGAGTTGTAAGCAAATATCCCAGCAAAAGCAGCCTTAAATAGGTATAAAATAACTAATGAAAGAAGACAAAATGCAACCCAAGCTCACCTGCGCACAGGAAGAATCATCACCGGAGTCGGAAGGCCGGATGCCCGGGATCCTGCAGTCGGAGATGGGGAGTCCCCCAGAACACTACAACAGCAGCCTTTAATCCTCTTTCGCGTAAGTTCCTTTTTATTAAATCCAGTTGTTACTTTGGGCACTCTCTGTTGTTTGCTCAGGACGGCCGTTCCCAAGCAAGCAACATTTAAACAGTCGTTCTGGGAGCAGTGTTCTGGGAGCAGTGTTCTAGGATGTGCTCTGGGACTTGAACAATCATTCTGGGAGCAGTGTTATGGGACGTGTTCCAGGACTTGAGTTAATTTCTCGGCTTTTAGCCAAATTTTACACAAAGTGTTTACCTTTTCACCTTAGGTGCCCCTGCCTTTTATAAATGGAGGCATATTTTAAAATGGCATTAGTGTGACCAATTTTTCTCTTCCTACAACTTTCTCATTTCCTATTTTGATGCCTTTTATTTCTTCCTTCTCCCTGATTGCTCAGGCTACAACTTTCAGTGTTATATGGAATAAGAGTGCTAACAATGGGCATCATTGTCTTGTTCACATTCTCAAAAGAAATGCTTTCAGCTTTTGCTCCTTCAGTATGATGTTCACTCTATGTTTGTCATAGATAGCTTTTACTATTGTAAGGTATGTTCTGTCAATGCCTAGTTTGTTGAGAATTTTTAACATGATGGGATGTTGAATTTTATCAAAAGTCTTTTCTGTGTCTATTGAGATGATCAAGCAGTTTTTTGTTTTAGTTCTGTCTATGTGATTATATTGATTATGTTCTGTTTATTGATTATGTTGAAACAATCTTCCATCCCCAGAATAAAGGCTACTTAATCACAGTCTTCTTATCTTTTTGATGTGCTGCTGGATTTGGTTTGCTAATAGTTTGTTGAGGATTTTTGCATCTAGGTTCATAAGGGATACTGGCCTAAATTTGTTGTTGCTGTTGTTGTGTCTCTTCCAGGTTTTTTGTATCAGAATCATTCTGGCCTCATAAAATGAGTTAGGGGGAAGTTCCTCCTCCTCAATTTTTTGGAATTGTTCTAGTAGAATTGTTACCAGCTCTTTTATTAGCTGTGGTAAAATTCAGCTGTGAATCAATCTGGTCCAGGTTTGTTTTTTTGTTTTTTTGTTTTTTTTCTGGTTGACAGTTTTTATTATTATTATTATTATTACTGATTCAATTTTAGAATGCTTTATTGGTCTGTTCAGGTTTTCAATTTCTTCCTGATTCAGACTTGGGTGGTTATATATTGCAAGGAATTCATCTATTTCTCCTGGGTTTTCTGATTTGTGTCCATAGAGGTGTTTGTAGTAGTCTCTGAGGGTTTTTTGTTTTTCTGTAGGGTTGGTGGTAATGTTCCCTTTATCGTTCCCTTTATCATTCCCTTTATCGTTCCCTTTATCGTTTCTGATTGTGTTTATTTGGATCTTCTCTCTCTTTTTTTTTTTTTTTGTTAATCTTAATACTGATCTATAAATCTTATTTGCTTTTTCAAAGAACAAATTTTTGGTTTCATTGGTCTTTTGTGTGCTTTTACACATCTGAATTTTATTTAGTTTAGTTTTGATTACTTGCAACCACAAAAACCCACTTAAATACATAGATCATTGACACTATAAAGCAACTACACAATCAAGTCTACATAACAACCAGCTAGCAACACAATCACATGATCAAATCCACACATGTCAATATTATCTTGAATATAAATGGCATAAATGATTAAACACCCCACTTACAGACTGAGTGGCAAGCTGGATAGAAGCAAGGCCCAATCGCATGCTGTCTTTAAGAGATTCATCTTACATTCAAGGATACCCATAGGTTCTAAGTAAAGGGATGGAGACAAATCTATTAAGCAAATGGAAAAGAGCAGGAATTGCTATTTTTATTTCAAATGAGCAAACTTTTTTCTTTTTTCTTTTATTTTAAATTCCAGGGTTCATGTGCAAGATGTACAGGTTTGTTACATAGGTAAACATGTGTCATGGTGGTTTGCTGCACCTATCAACCCATCACCCAGGTGTTAAGCCCATTATTCATTAGCTATTTTTCCCAATGCTCTCCCCTTTACCTCCCTTCCCCAACAGGATGCAGTGTATGTTGTTCCCCTCTTTGTGTTTATGTGTTCTCATTGTTCAGCTCCCATTCATATATGAAACAATGCAGTATTTGGTTTTCTGTTTTTGCATTAGTTTGCTGAGGATAATGCCTTCCAGTTTCATCCATGTCCCTGCAAAGGACATAATCTCATTTCTCAGATAAAACAAACTTTAAACCAATAATGATCAAAAAGGAAAAATGAAGAAATCACATAATGATAAAGAGTTTAATACAACAGGAAGACTTAATTATCCTAATTGTATATCCAGCAAACACTGGAGAACACAGATTTATAAAAGAAGTTTTTGGAGACTTATGAAGAGACTTAAATAACCTCACAATAATATTTGCAAACTTCAACACCCCACTAAGAGTATCAGACACATTACTGAAGCATAAAACTAACAAAGATACTTGAGAGTTCCACTTGACATTTGACCAAGGACCTAATAGACATCTACAGAACAGATCACCCAATGACAATTATATTTTATTCATCTATAAGTATTTTTATGCCAGAATCACCCTGTTTTAATTACTGAAGCCTTGTGGTAAGTTATGAAAGTAGGAATATAAGTCATAAAACTTTGTTTTCCTACTATGACATTGTTATCACTACTTGGGGTCTTTTGCAATTATGTATAAAATTGAGAACTGGATTTTACATCTTTTCAAACAAGACTGTTGGAATTTTAATAGGGCTTGCATTGAATTTTAATAAAGATAGCTTAGGATAGTATTGAAATCTTAGCATTATTAAATCTTCCAGTTCATGAACATGGATTTTTTCCATTAATTTAGGTCTTTAATTTCTTGAAGCAAAGTTTTGTAGTTTACAATGTTAAAAACTTTTACCTTTTTAGTTAAATTTTCCTTTGTATCTTTTATTATTTTAGATGTTATTTTTAATCAAATTGCTTTTTTATTTACTCTGTGAATTGTTTATTGGGGGAATAAAGACACAACTTAATTTTTTTTGTTAATCCTGTGTCCTGCAAATTTTCTGAATTTGTTTATCAGCTCTAGTAGCTTTCATATGAATTCTTTGGTGATTTCCACATATAGAATTATGCCATCTACTAACGGAAATAGTTTTACTTCTTTCAATGTAGATACCTTTCCTTTCTTTTACTTGTCTAATTGCTTTGGTACGAAGTTTCTGTACAATGTTGAATAGCTGTGGCAAAAGTGAGCACCCTTGTCTTATTGTCTCATTTGTTTTCTATTTGGAGTTTCCCTCTGTCTCCCAGGCTAGAGTGCAGGAGGATGATCTGAGCTTGCTGCAACCTCCACCTCCTGGGTTCAAGCAGTTCCGCTGACTCAGCCTCTTGAGTAGCTGGGATTACAGGGACATGCCAGGACTCCTGGCTATTTTTTGTATTTTTAGTAGAGACAGAGTGTTCACCATGTTGTCAAGGCTGGTCTTGAACCCCGACCTCAAGTGATCTACCTGCCTCTACCTCCTAAAGTGCTGAGATTTCAGCTGTGAGCTACCACACCTGGCCCTTTGTTTCATTCTTGATGTTAGTGGGATAGCTTTTGGTCTTTCATTATTGAGTATAATGTTAACTGTGAGTTTTTCATAAATGCCCTTTATTATGTAGAGAAATGTGTCATCCATTTCTATTTTTTGACTGCTTTTGTCATGAAATGATGTTAGATTTTTTTCAGTCTTTTGGGGGATCAATTAAGTTGGTACTGCTTGTTTTATTTTTCTTTTTTTTCTTTTATTTTCTTTCCTTTCCTTTCCCTTTCTTTCTTTCTTTCTTTCTTTAGTTCTTTCTCTTTTTTTCTTCTTTTTTCCTCCCTCCCTCCCTTCCTTCCTTCCTCTTTCTTTCTTTTCTTTTCCTCCTTCCTTCCTTCTTTCCTTCCTTCTTTCTTTCTTTCTTTCTTTCTTTCTTTCTTTCTTTCTTTCTTTCTTTCTTTCTTTCTTTCTTTCTTTCAGATGAGGTCTCCCTATGTTGTCTAGGCCAGGTCTCAAACTCCTATACTCAAGAGATCCTCCTGCTTTGACACCCCAAAGTGCTAGAATTACAGCCATGAACCACAATGCCTGGCCTATATGTTTTCTTAATGTAGTGTGCTGCATTAAATGGTTTCTGTATGTAGAATCACTTTCCATTTCTGAGAAAGATCCCACTTGATCATGACACAACATTTCCAGTAAACATGAGCCACTTTTGGAAGACAATCATGCTCAAAACTATATCAGCAATGCCATGAGGTGCTTTTTAAACATTTTGTTTTCCAAATAGACTATCTTCCCTGCTTTTTCTCTCAGGCTTTAAACAATTTATTGTATGTTGCTACTATAATCTGTTGTTCCAGAGGTCTTCAGGCTTTCCATCTACCTTATAATGTTTTGAGCAATATCTGTCATTTCTTTGGCCTGAGTGCCAAATTAAACAAAGCAGAACTTTAGGTAGCCCCCAGACTTATTATAACACAGTTTGATGGTTAATATTTAGCATCAACTTGATTGATTAAAATATGCAAAGTAATTTTCTTGTGTGTGTCTTGTAAGGGTGTCACCAAAGGAGATTAACACTTAAGTAAGTAAACGGGGAGACATAGATTCACCCTCAATCTGGATGGGCACCATCTAATCAGCTACCAGTTTGTCTAGAATAAAAGCAGGCAGAGGAAGGTGGAAAGACTAGATCGGCTTAGTCTTCTGGCCTACATCTTTCTCCCAGGCTGGATACTCCTGTCCTCAAACATCAGACTCCAAGTTCTTCAGCTTTTGGACTCTTGGACCTTTGACCACAGACTGAAGGCTGCACTGTCGGCTTCCCCATATTTGAACTTTTGAGACTCATACTGGCTTCCTTGTTCTTCAGCTTGCAGATTGCTTAATGTGGGACTTTACATTGTCATCATGTGAGTCAACACTCCTTAATAAACTACCTTTTATATATACATCTATTCTATTAGTTGTGTCCCTCTGGAGAACTATGACTAATACAAATTTTGGTACCAGGAGTGATTCTAGAGGAACAAAATACTAAGAAAGGAGTTAATTTATTATTTTGGGGGGTTTTCTGGAGTTGACTGCTTAAAAGATTAGTCCTAAAAATGCTAAGGACTCTACTTCTAATAGTATGAATAACATCGACAGTCCTTGATGTGAACTGTTTATAGAGTTATGCAAAATAAATGCATTTGATACTCCGTATTCATTGCTCATGAGAGGTAAGAAGTTTAGTTACTCTCTACATAATACCTTTGACCACATGTGAAGAACCAAGAAATATAATGAAGTTGGTTGATTGCTCCTAAGTTCACTGGAAAAAGTGATGAAAGAAAATGATTAACTCAGAGATTCTGTCTCCCAGCTCCAGAAGCATATACAGAGCCTCAAATCTGCTAAGACTGTCCTGAGTGAGAGTCTTATCTTCTGTAGAGAAAGAGTTGAAGTTGTGAAAAATCAGACACAAACTTTTATTATGAGGGTGGCTGACCTGCAGAAAAGGTGTATGCACAGCCTCACCAGGTGTCTACTGTTAAAGTGAGGGCATTCGTTAGAAAAGAATGGGACCCTGCAACTCACAATAGGGACATGTGGAAGGACCCTGATGAAGCTGGGGACATTGAGCTTATAAACTCTGATGAACTTTATTTTGCCAGAGGAAACAGTTTCCTTATTTCCAGGGGTGGCAACATCCCTGTATTAGTTTGTTTTCATACTGTTGATAAAGACATACTTAAGACTGGCAATTTAAAAAAAAAAAAAGTGAAGTGTAATGGATTTAGTTCCACGTGGCTAGGGAAGCCTCACAATCGTAGTGGAAGGCAGGGAGGAGCAAACCACGTCTTGCATGAATGGCAGCAGGCAAAAACAGAGCTTATGTGGGGGAAACTCCACCTTATAAAGCCAAAGACTTAAGGAAATTGGAATGCTAGTGTGGATCAGTCACTATAGACCTACTCATCCCAGCTGGGAGGGTCCAGAAGATATATGCTTGACCAATGCTTTCCAAAATAGATTTGTGAACATAGCACCTGCATCCTTGAAGAACTCTGTGATTGCTCTTCTCTGTATGCCAAATATTACAGTGGGAACAAGAGTCACTCAACTACAAAATTTAAATGCAATGGGAGTAATGGGATCCCAAGGCAGCAGAGGCCAAGTGGCAGCACTTGGCCATCAAAGGCAAGGTGGGAGTAGGTACCATAATAGACAGCAGAGGCAAAGCAGCACTTAATATGGTCTGACTCATGTACAGCTGTGGCACTGGCTAATTAATCATGGTGTTCCTAGAAGTGAAATTGATTCAAAGGCTATTGTACTCTTAATTTATATGAGCAGAAAGCTTCCAAGCTGAATGGACAAAAGACTAATTTGGATTATAAAAACAGAGAAACATGGCCCCTCAATTAATTTCCAGACTTGAACCAGTTTGAAGACCCAGAACCACTTGAATGAAAGGGAGGCCAGGTCCCCTTGAGGAAGGACCCCACTACACTTCCAATAATTTGTGGTGTTAATCTTTCTTTCATCCTTCCACAAGAAGACCTATAGCCTTTTACCAGAATGATTGTGCACTGGGAAAAGGAAAATAATCAGATATTTCAGGGACTACTGGACACTGGTTCTGATGTAACGTTGATTCCAGGGAACCCCCAAAACATTAAAGTAGGGGCTTATGGAGATCAGGTAATTAATGGAGTTTTAGCTCAGGTCTGACTTACAGTGGGTCCAGTGAGTCCCTAGATTCATCCTGTGGTTATTTCCTCAGAGCCAGCATGCATAATTGGCCCAGACATACGTAACAGGTGACAGAATCCCCACATTGGCTCCCTGACTAGTAGAATGAGGGCTATTATGGTAGGAAAGGCGAGATGGGAGCCATTAGACCTGCCACTACCTAGAAAAAATAGTATTTCAAGACAATATTGCATCCCTGGAGGGACTGAGGAGGTTAATGCCACCAACAAGAACTTGAAAGATGAGGAAGTCGTGATTCCCACTACATTCCCATTCAACTCTCCTATTTGGCCTGTACAGAAGACAGATGGATCTTGGACAATGACACTGAATTGTTATAAACTTAACCAAGTGGTGACTCCAATTTCAGCTGCTGTACCAGATGTGGTTTCATTGCTTACACAAATTAACAAATCTTCTGGTACCTGGTGTGCAGCCATTGACTTGCAAATGACTTTTTCTTCATTCCTATCCATAAGGTTCACCAGAAGCAATTTGCCTTCATCTGGCAAGGACAGAAATATACCTTTGCAATCTTACCTCAGGAGTATATTAAATCTCTGGCTTTGTGTCATAATCTTGTTTTAAAAGACCTTGATCACTTTTGCCTTCCACAAGATATCACAGTAGTGATTGGATCTATTGAGCGAAAAGTGGCAAACACTCTACACTTACTGCTGATACATTTGCATACCAAGAGATGGGAAATAAATCCATACTCAGATTTATTCAGGGGCCTTCTGCCTCTATAAAATTTCTAGGGGTCCAGTGGCATGGGGCCTTCTAAGGTGAAAAATAAGTTGCTGCATTTGGCCCCTCCTACAACCAAGAAAGAAGCGCAATGACTAGTGGGCCTATTTGGATTTTGGAGGCAACATATTTTTTATCTGCATATGTTACTATAATCCATTTATCAAGTGACCCAAAAGGCTGCCGGTTTTGAGTGGAATCCAGAACAAGAGAAGGCTCTGCAACAAGTCCAGGCTGCTGTGCAAGCTGCATTGCTACTTGTGCCATATGACGCAGTAGATCCAATGGTGCTTGAGTTGTCAGATAGGGATGCTATTTGATGCCTTTGGCGAGCCCCCATAGGTGAATCAAAGCAGATGTTGCTAGGATTTTGGAGCAAGGCCTTACCATCTTCTGCAGATAATTACTGTCTTTTTGAAAGACAGCCCTTCACTTGTTACTCGGCTTTGGTGGAAACTGAACTATGGGTCATCAAGTCACCATGCAACCTGAACTGCCTCTCATTAACTGGGTGCTCTCTGATCCATCTAGCCATAAAGTATGGCATGCCCAGCAGCATTCCATCATCAAATAGAAGTAGTATATATGTGATCACACTCAAGCAGGTCCTGAGTGCAAAAGTAAGTTACATGAGGAAGTGGCTCAAATGCCCATGGTCCTCACTCCTGCAACCCTGACTTTTATCCCCAAGCCTGCACTGGTAGCCTCATGGAGAGTTCCCTATGATCAGTTTACAGAGGAAGTAAAGACAGGGGCTTGGTTTACTGATAGCTCTGCACCTTAGAGATGACTCTGCACGATATGCAGGCACCACCTGAAAGTGGAGATCTACAACACTGCAGCCAATTTCTTGGACATCCCTGGGGAACAGTGGCAAAGAGAAATTTTCCCATGGGGAGAACATTGAGCAGTGTACCTTGTTGTGCACTTTGCTTAGAAGAAGAAATGGCCACGTTTGTGATAATATAATGATTCATGGGCTGCAGCCAATGGTTTGGCTGAATTGTCCGGTACTTGGAAGAAACATGATTGAAAAATTGGTGACAAAAAATTTGGGGAAGAGGTATGTGGATGGACCTCTGTGAGGGGTCAAAAACTGAGTGTTCACCAAAAAGTGACCACAGCTGAAGAGGATTTTAATAAAGTGGATAGGATGATCCATTCCATGGACACCACTCAGCATCTTTTCCCAGTCACCCCTGTAATTGCCCAATGGGCCTATGAACATAGTGGTTATATTGAGAGGGATGAAGGTTATGTATGGACTCAGCAACATGGACTTCCACTCACTAAGGATGACCTGTCTACAGCCACCTCTAAGTGTCCAATTTGCCAGCAGTGGAGACCAACACTGAGCCCTCGATATAACACTATTCCTCGGGATGATCAGCCAGCAACTTGGTGGCAGGTTGATCATATTGGATTTCTTCCACCATGGAAAGGATAGTGGTTTGTCCTCACCAGAATAGACGCTTACTCTGGATATGGGTTTGCCTATCCTGCATGCAATGCTTTTGCCAAGACTACCATATGTAAACTCACTGAATTCTTTATCCATCATCATGGTATTCCATATAGCACTGCCTCTGACCAAGGCACTCACTTTACAGTTAAAGAAATGCAGCAGTGGGCTCTGGAATTTACTGGTCTCACCATGTTTCCCACCATCCTGAAGCAGCTGGATTGATAGAATGGTGGAATGGCCTTTTGAAGTCACAATTACAATGCCAACTAGGTAACAATACTTTGTAGGGCTGCGACAAAGTTCTCCAGAAGGTTGTGTATGGTCTGAATCAGTGTCCATTATATGGTACTATGTCTTCCATATCCAGGATTCACTAGTGCCAGAATCAAGGGGAGGAAGTGGAAGTGGCACTGCTCTCAATCACTCCCAGTGATCCACCACAAAATTTTTGCCTCCTGTTCCCATGACATGATGTTCTGATGGCCTAGAGGTCTTAGTTCTAGAGATAGGCACACTGCTGCAAGGAGAAACAACAATAATTTCATTAAACTAAATGTTAAGATTGCCTCCTGGCCACTCTGGGTTCCTCCTACTTCTAAATCAACAAGCTAAGAAGGGAGTGACAGTGTTGGCTGGGGTGATTGACTTGGACTATCAAGATGAAATCAGTCTACTGCTCCACAATGAAAGTAAGGCAGGGTATGCTTGGAATACAGGAGATCCCTTAGGGTGTCTCTTAGTATTACCATCCCCTGTGATTAAGGTCAACAAGAAACTACAATAGCCCAATCAAAGCAGGACTACCAATGCCCCCAGGCACTTCAGGAATGAAGGTTTGTGTCACTCCACCAGGTAAGAAACCATAATCTGCTGAGGTGCTTGCAGAAGGCAAAGGGAACACAGAATGGGTAGTAGAAGAAGGTGGTCTGTGTATACCTGAATACACACTTGTGATAAATTTATATTGAACTTAAAATACACACATGCAAATTAGTACAAGTATGACTGGTGATATCTGAATAAGATTGGTTGATCATATCTTGGTTTTGATATTACACTATTGTTTTTCAAAATGTTACCACTGGAGGATACTGGACAAAGTGTTCAAGAGATTTCTATTTTTTTAACAACGGCATATATGAATGTACAGTTACCATAATAAAATTTTCAAGTAAAAGAAGAGGATGGTAGAGATAAAACAAGATGGTGGTAAAGAAGGCTGCACCTATTGCCCCACCACAAAGATACCAGTTTAGCAACTAGCTACAGAAGCAAAGAACCTTCATAAGAATCACAGTCAGGTCAGCACTTGCGGTACCTGCTTTTGACTTCCTAGCACTGAAAGAGGCTGTGAAAACATAGAAAAATCAGTCTTGAATCAATGACGCTACTCCGCCCTGACTTCTGCAACTGCAGCCTGGTGCAGAGAGCCTCTCTGAGCACTGACGGGAAGGAGAGCACAGCAATGTTGTGGCATTGATTCAATGCTGTCCTTTTTTAAAAAAAAAAATTAATTAATTAATTAATTATTATTATTATACTTTAAGTTCTAGGGTACATATGCATAACGTGCAGGTTTGTTACATACGTATACTTGTGCCATGTTGCTGTGCTGCACCCATCAACTCGTCAGCACCCATCAACTGGTCATTT